>NC_056734.1:377113871-377406371 GCF_019279795.1 Protopterus annectens | reverse complement strand
AGGAAATTCCTACTAGGACAGCTGAACTTTATTTGGGGTTAGAGTCTCTTTAATTGATGGCAGGTGTGTACACAAGAAGACTGAATGCTGTAATTAAATCAAAAGGTGCTTCAACAAAGTATTAGTTTAAGGGTGTGCACATTTATGCACCCAGATTATTGTACTTTTTTTTTTTTTTATATTTTATGCCCTAACAGATTTGTTTGTTTTTCAATTGAATTGTCCAAGGTATAGGTCACATTAAAGGTGGGAAAAGTTTTGAAATGTTTATTTTGGTCTCATTTTTATATCACAAAAACCTGGCATTTTAACAGGGGCGTACACACTTTTTACATCGTGTGTGTGTGTGTGTGTGTGTGTGACATTCATTTCATCTAAGTCATAGTATGAAGAAGCTGTTACTGGCACAAAATATCTAAATCTCAAAATATTGAAAACTTGGTATTTGCCCTTTTCCACTGTTGTGCCATCTCCAAGTTGGTTTATATAAGTTGTAGGGGCTGAGGAGCAGTGAGGCCTGACTCTTGCATGAAATAGGTTTTTCTTTTGTTGAAGCACAAATACGGAAATAAAATCCATCAAAAAGGATCGAAATGCACAAGAACCCCCCCCCCCCCCAAAAAAAAGAAGTCTTTTTTTTACAGGGCCCCACTCCCTTTCTACTTAGATATACAATTTTTGAGATTGCTGTACAGAAGGGAAAAGGCAAATTCCCTAATCCCCACTGTTCACAGTCTTGCACAAACATATCTCCAGCAGAAGTGATCTAATGAGTTTCAATCATTTCTGCTAATGAGGAATAAAGTTCAATATTACTAATGTTCATTTATGTCGCTACTTTCTGTAAATATATGTAATATTACTGTTGTCTGTATTTATGGATAATTTTACATATATTCTTTTTCCTTGGCTCCTTTGCAACTTAGGAGAAGTTGTAGCAGTTGGTGCAGAGTTTAAGGTGGTAAGCTGGAGTTCCTTTGACACAAGGTTTGATTCTCTCAGTCCTTGTTTGTCTACTGTGTGACCCTGGAGCAAGTCACTTAACTCGAGCTTCCCCCTGAAATGGGACTAGTGTCCAGTGGGCCTGCCTGGTTAACACATAGGTATTATTATTATTATTATTTTTCTTTCTTGATTCTTATTTCTGTTTAAAAAAAATGTCTTGGAGTGCTTCTGTTGCTGCTGTATTATAGTTGGCACAGCATTACTTTCCTTATTTGGTATTTTCTTGCATCTGGTGTTTTCTGTTTTTCCTTGTACGACAGAAATCATAAACTTATTTGTTTAGTTTGCAAGTGTGGACAAGAGCTGCAGGAAATGTTGCAAGTGCAGCTACAAAATCCAACCTTAGGACATCTGGAATCTTTGCATGGTGTCTCTAGAGTCAAACACCTGGAGGCAGACTGCCTTGGTCCTTAATAGACTGGAGAAATAAGTTAATTTTAGTAGATCTTCCTTCTGATAGCCAGGCTTCCTCTGTGGACAGATGAGCGAAACAAAAAGAAAAGAGAGAGAAAAGAGATAAAGACAACTGACAATGAAAAAGGAAACCTGCTGAGGTATGCAGGTCCTTCCTTGCTTCTGAAAGTTCAGAAGAAGGAACAGGTGTGGCTTTTTTGTTTCCATTGTCTGTGTGGAATTCTCCTCCTTCAGCTCCCCTCCATGTTGTTATCCAGGATATGTCCTCTACTAAACCTTTACGCAGGTGTTCTTCAGAAAAAGAATTGTCCTGTTTCCTTACTTTCAGACCACCTTCTACTTCACTTAGGTCTGCTAGGTCCTTTAGGAGTGCTGTTGAAGATGATTTGGACCAGAGGATGAGGACTTTCCTGAAGGCACAGATTGAGGTGGGTGTCATCCTTTCCACCACAGTTTCAAGGGAGGATCAGATTGTCCCAGCTTATTTTCTCCTTCCCCAGTCCCAGTAGCAGTACCCAGTGGTTTTGGATGTGAAATAACCAAAACCTGGCAGTTCAGCTCAGATCTATACCCTTACCTCAGCCTCAGTATCTCATCCAATTAATTTGACACGGAGACTTTCAACATCAGCGGAATCTCAGGGTCAGTTGCTCGTTTGAGTGTCTGGCACCATCCTCTGTGCCAGCTCATATTGCAGTGTTCTTGGTGTCAGAGTCCTTAGTCTTACTTGCATTGGCACCAATCATCTCAACATCTTCTGGATCCTTGTTCTCTTCACTTCTCTCCTTGGTACCATTTAATATCTGCTTTTTTGAGATGGACATGGCTGCAGATTGGGGAATTCCTATGAGCATTGATTTGGTATTTTCATGCTATGGAGATGACTCCAGCCCCTGATACCTATCTGTTGGCCCATCATCCCATTCATCAGTCATAGCAAGAGCAGAGCATGATTTAAATCCTCAAGAAACCACTGCAAGTTCAGTCAGAATCCTCTGGATATTCAGACTAACCACGTCTGAATATCCCCAGAAAAGGATGTGAAAAAAAAGGCACATAAACTCTCGTATCAATTCCTTAACATCAGACACCAGCTAGAGTGAGTGAGAAGGCTCTCCACAATCCCCTCTAGCAGATGCCACGTTTGGTGAGATTTTTGACTAGATGAGACAGAGATGATCCTGGTCAGCTGCACACACTGCCTCTTGGAGGGTCCTTCCTTCCAACAGTCTTATAGATTTAGCAGCTAAGAGTACATAGCAGGAGCTCGATTCTGTGTAGGCCATGCCCTAAAAACCTGTTAAAATTCTCCACTTCCATAAGGATAGGCAGCACTAGCCCAATGAAGCTGTGGGGGACACTATGATTGTACCAGTAACCACCAAACAAGAGCTGACAGAAGCAGTAGCTGTCTATCCAATTAACAAAGAGTGTTGAGCATTGACCAGAATAGGGAAGTATGTTTACATCTCAGGCACTTTTGCCCTGAGGGGGGTTAATTGTGCAGCACATATGAACTGCTTCCAAACAGATTTAACTCTGCAGGCTTTAGACTCTTTGTGGAAGCCACCCGCCACTGAGTCAGAAAAACAAGTTGAGACTACCATGGGTACTGTGCTAAATATTACCAACCTCTTCACTCAGCTGTTCATAATGCAGTTGATGGAGCAGCCAGGGTGGCTGGAACAGGCATCAGCTTATGACATCGCGCCTCGCTTTGCCTTTGAGGCCAGTTTTAAGGTATACTTCACCAACACCCCCCTTTGATGGTTCCACCTTTTTCAGACCTACCATGAAAGACAGTTAATGAGACGTGAGCAGGAAAGTAAGTCTCTGCCAAGGGATTCAGATTTGACCCTCCTCAAAAATCTTTTTAACAGGAATCAGAAGGGGGGCAAGACTTTGTGGTTTAGAAAACCCACTGTCATCCTTTTGACTTTCCTCAGACACTTTTGGCCAAAGCATAGGCAGCCTCTTTAACAGATGCTGAGCAAGAGGTTGTGGAGGCCCGCAAATCCAGGGATTTCAGGGCCTCTTTGCAGGCAGCCCCCATCTCTTGAAAGGCTTACCCAGCTGCTCGTCTCTGGAGGCAGTCAGGGGCCATTTATCTCTCTACTCATTAAGTATGTGGCCATTACCCAGGACAACTGGATATCAGAGATGGTATTCAGCGTCAATACTATACCCTTTTTCCATCTCCCTCCCCTTTAATCTTTGCAACTCCCATGCATTCAACCCTGTCAGCACAAAGGTCCAAAGAGAGAAATTCTCACTTTTTTTTTTTAGAAATAAAAAGAGCCACCCAAGATACCCCACCAGAACAGAGTCCAGAATATATTCCATTTTATTTTTAGTTCAAAACAAAAACAAGGACCTTGGGAAAATTCTGGATTTCAGCATTCTAAACATAAGTCATGAAGACCTCGTTCAGAATGGTCATGGTATAGTTAATTTTGCCCTGCCCAAATGATTGAAAGTGCTCTCTAGACCAGAATGCCTTCCTCCACATTTAAGATTGCCATAGCATCCAGGCAGTTTCTACACTTCCATCTGGAACCTAGTCATTTTAGTTCAGATCCCTGACCTTTGGTCTCCGCACAGCTCCCTGGATGTTCACCAGAAGCATGGCTGTAGTTACAACCCACCTAAGATTCAAAGGATTCAAAGTTTTCCTGTACTTGGATACTTGGCTTTTCACTGCTACAGCCAAGTAGTCTTTATTAATGGATAGAGATATATTGTTACAGCTTTGCCTATCCTTAAGTATTTCTTTAAACTACAAGAAATCACACCTTCATCAATCTCAAGCCATTACCTTTATTGGGTTCCATCTGGACATGAACACTTGTATGATCAGTCTTCCTCCTCACAGAATGCAGTCCCTTAGAGTTGTGACCCAAAGACTGTTACACAAATACTCACCACTGGCCTCACTGGTTTTCATAGTCTTGGGATTGAAGGTATCACTATAGTCATGATTAGTCATGCATGTTTTTACAAGAAAATTTTCCAGTGGATGCTCCATGTTCATTGTTCTCATTTTCAGATCTCCCCTCTGCTCCCACACATATACCAAACACTGCAGGCTTCATCTTAAATGATGGTTAAATTCCCCAACAGTATCAACAGGAAGGTCAGTATTTGTTCTACCTCCATTAGTAACATAACCCATGGATGCTTCATCTCTGGGGTAGGAGGGACACTTCAATAGGAGAGTGATTGAAGGGACATGGACTTGGATAGAGGCCATTCTCCACATTTGTATCTTGGAGATGAGGGTGAATCTCTTTCAGAACCTCTTCCCTCCTGGAGTAATCCTCATTGAAACAGGCATGTTTGTTATATGTATAGTACATCGACAAGCTAGGAAAAAAACAATCCTATCCCCTTTGCAGAGAGGGCATGAGGTTTTGGCAGTGGGTACTTGCTTCACATAATTTTCTGGGTACAGTGCCCAGTCACAGGAAAGCTAACTACCTAGCAGGGAAGGCTCAGCAGGTCTATCCCAATGCCTAATGAGTGGCTTCTCAATTCTTCAGTTGCTCAACAAATCTTCATCTGCTGGGGACAGCCTTGCTGTAACCTTTTTGCATCCCAGTCCATCACCAAGTGTAGTAAATACTGCATTCTGATCCCCCCAGAAGGTCAGTCACCAAGAGATGGTCTAGTCGGAGAGTGGCCTGGTCCACCCCCCAGACTTCTATATGCCTTCTCCCCCATTCCCCTTATCTCTGGACTTCTACTGAAACCTACTTCTGTATGCAGTATCCCATTCTGGCCTAGGAAAATCTGGTTCCTCTTGCTCAGGTCTAATTTAAAAAAGTGCCCATGGCTACTAGATCCCCACCCAGATCTCACTCATTAGGGCAACCTCACTCGGACTTACAGAACCTCAGGTTAATCACATGATTTTCCCAATTTCAGTGATGGCCAAGGATCATTCATTATCCCAGAGTGTAATCTGCATCTTGTCTGCTTCAGAAAACTGCTCATAAACATTACAACAGCAAATGGAATTGGTTCTCCATAGGGGCTGCAGTACATGGTTTAAATCCATGTTCTGCTTCTGTTACAGAAATTTTACAGTTGATTGCATATTTATTTGAGGCTGACTGAAGTTATTCAATGATTAAGATGTAACTGGTATGCATTTCCTGTTCATGATGGACTGTACAACTGTTCTTTTGCATCACACAAGCTCTGCAAGGTCTTTTTGAATCCCTCCTACAAAACCCCAGGACCTCAAATTTTATACTGGAATCTCTAACTAAAGCCCCTTTCGATCCAGTCTTGTCTGCAGGCCTAACATTTTTGTCTTGGAAAACTTTGTTTTTGATTGCCATCACTCCAGCAAGGAGAATTTCAGAATTGCAGGCTGGTTCTCACCTATATATTTTTTTCACAAGTGCATAGTCTGTCTGAGAACCAACCCATCTTTTATTCCAAAAGTTGCCAGTAATCTAAACTAAAAAAATCCATTTAGCTGTTTTCTTACCTAATCATTCAAGTAAGTGAGAATCCTTTAATAGGCAGCTCAGATTTTACCTCCACAGAACCAAAGCAGTCGGGATATTAATATCATAAACCTTAAACAGATTGGGCCAAATGGTTTCCAAAATAACGCTGTTGAGATAGCTCTTAGATTGTATTTCCTTTTATATTATTCCAGGAATAAGTCATTACCAACTGAACCAACAGCTCACTCCACAATTTTTTTTCTCAGTTTCCATTGCCTTTTTCAAAAAACTGCTTTGGGTGAAATTTGTGCTGTGCATCCTGATCTACTTTGCATACCTTTGCAGTGAATTTTAAATTGGATATAATCTTCAGATCTAGAGCTTCATTTGGAGCTACAGGTCTTATATATATGTATATATATATATATATATATATATATATATATATATATATATATATATATATATATCCCATCATAATGCCACCCGAGAATTCAGGTAGTTTAGGAATCTGACCCAAAAGTCTGAACGGACAATCCAGATGAAATAGGATACTGAAATTATGTACTTTCTATAACTCTGGATCTTTTTCATCCTAGTCCATCCAATGTGACATTCATCCCTTCCCCCGAAGTTCTTCTGCCATTCCTGGTTATAATTATGACATGTCCCATGGTCCTATCCTTAGTATTCTGCAGACTCAATCTGAGGTTAGTGAGGAGACGGAGGAATTATGGGAGGCAAACTTTCAGAAGGAGCTCAACTTAAGGAGCACTGGCAAGAAGGCTTGATCTGATCTGACAAAGCAGCTCAGTACCAATTGTTGACAAAGAATTGTATATTGTACTTGGGGGTTTATTTTCACTCTTGGTTTAGCAAAATCAATTTGAATAGCATGAAAGTAAGCTTGTTTGAAATGTAGTGGATTATTAAAGACCTAGCAGTTAATGGACCTTGGCCTAGATCAGAAGATTCAAGGGATCCAGATGTTTGTGCTCTCAGATTATTTTACTAATATTTCATGCAATCCCATTTTCCATGGGTAAGGCTTATTTTTGGGAATTAAGCTATTGATCATGTCATTTGTATGGGATAAGGAAGCACCAGGGGTAGCTTGGAAAAAGTTGCGATTACCTAGTGAATGGGATGGTCTGGAGGTCCCAGGACCTTTTGACTATCTGTGAGTAGCTCAGCTAAAAAGATTCATGCAGAGTGTGTAGAAACATGGTGGGAATGACCTAGTTAGAGAATTTTTTTTTCATTGGGTGAAAGTCCTCAATATAATTCTGCAGTTGAAGTGCGGGTGGAACTTCTAGGGCTTTAGGGAGATTTATTAGATGCTTATAACTGGGTGTAGAGTGAACTGAAATGTTATGCACATATAATGAGCAGGCTCAACAGACATAGGGAGGTGAAATTATTGGAACCAGTTTATAGATGCATCAGGCTTTTTGACTTAGGAGAAGTTTTGGATGACAGTTGAAGTAAGAGTAGGAGACTGATTTAAAAGGGTTTATATCACTTCACTATCACTTCACCGAAAAAGCTTAACATCGGATACCATTATATCGAACTACTAACGTCGAATTGCAAATAAATCGAAAGCATATAATGACGAATATCATTCTATCGAATAAAAATAGTTGGCCACTTTTCAGGCAAAGAAATGTACGTAATTCGTTCAGTCATGAATATTTAAAACGTACTGTAATTGCTTAACAGTCTTACGTTCCTGTTTTGTACGTGTGTATATTCACGTTAATTCAATTATAGAAAGTAATTGACTGTTAAGTATAGTTAATAGCACTGATTGATTGCTATAAAACTACAACATGTACGTTTTTTGTCGTATGCTTAACTGCAACTGAATAGCAGCATGGCTACCGCTGTTGATCTCAATACCCCTGGAATTGTAGGTGAAATTTATGAATGCTTGGTTTCTCAAAGAATGACCGAAATATTACATGTAGATGGTTATCTTTTACCATTTAGAGAAAACAGTAAAGAACAAGCAGTACTGGTGTTGCAAATGCAAAATATTAGAAAAGTGTCGTGGTAGGGCTATAACAGAGTTGGTAATAGGAGGTGACAAGTTAGTAAAGTCCGTGTCTCACTTACATGCACCTGATATAGCAGAAGTAGAGAAATAACGAGCCTGCCATAGTTTGACAGAAAGTGCAAAATGTAATACCTCAATATCTGCATTAGTTGTAGATGATGTACTAGCAACTACATCACATGAAACATTAATGTCACTTCCATCTAGACGTTCTATGCTCCAGCAAGTAAACAGAGTACGAAGGCAAAATATGTTGACATGTAAGTCTGTTGCTTGTAATATTACTGACGACACTAGTAAATGCTCACTGAAAGATGGTACATTTATACAAAGTAGGAAAGCTGGTATTCACAGTAATACGCACGTGTTAGTGTTTACTACAGAAGAGAATTTACGTGATTTGTGTAATGCTACTGTATGGTTCATGGACGGAATATTTCTTACTAGAGGGAGGTTATGTCAGCAACTGTATACAATCCATGCTTTAGTAACATTTGCAGAGAATACTAAGTGTTTGTCGTTAGTGTTTGCTTTGATGACTAAAAAGTCGTATAAAGCTTATTACTTTTTGTGGGAATGTGTGTACGAGCTACTGTTTGCTTGTGACTTGCAGTATAAAGTAAGGTTCATATTAACAGACTTTGAACTAGCTGCAATTTAAAGTGCAAAACACAACTTTTCATCTGTAACTGGTAAAGGCTGATGTTCTTCATCTCACATTGCTGCAGTCCTTACACTTGGGTAGTCCGCTGTCCTCGGTCGGCCCGAATATCAAAGTATTAGGCTGACGTCTGTCAAGGCGCTTAAGACTGACATCAGGACGTCAGGGTACAAATGCGCATGACCGACGTCATATCCTCAGTCTTTTTTGCCGCATGGTCCGATGCAGAAGCAGCGTTGCAAGTGCCGTTCGGCGTTCTGAAATTTTTCGGTCGGAGTTTCAGGCGGAGTCAAAGTTGGCTAAGTACCCGTTGGGAATATTTTAGTTTTTCTTGCCTCAGTGGTTTACGGATGTCAGAAAAAGTGAATAACTGTATTTCTTGTGGGAAACAGATACCGCATAGAGATTATCATACTTTGTGTATTCCTTGTTTGGGGCCTGAGCACGACGTTGTTGGGTGTCGCTTTTGTGCTAGGTTCAATAAGCGCACTATTAAGCGAAGGTTAGATTGTGCCAGGTTGGTCTTTGGGAAGCGGTGCAATTATAAGATGCCGTCGGATGCTCCGACGTCCGCTTCTTCGAGGAAGCGCAAAGACAAGGCAGCTAAGCCCAGGCAAGAAGAGTCATCCGTACCGGACGCCGGTTCTTTAGAGGCGTCAGTGGAACCGGTGGTTCCGCCGGAGGCTTCTCAGGAGTCCCAGGGGGAGACTTTGTTATTGCAGGATGTGGCCTCTCAGGAGGCAGGTCAGGCTGAAGGGGCTTCTCAGGTTACTGTACTCCCCTCCCTTCCTAGGGTGGTTAGGCCCTCTCCTTCTGTTTCTAAGGCTTCTCCCAGGGGCAGGCCAGGTTTAGCTTCTGTTGGGGTCTCTCCTGGTTCTGCAGGATCTGTGCCCAAGAAGCACATGCTTAAAATGGCAGAGGATTTAATTACTTTGATTAGAGGTTCTTTGCCCCCTCCAGATAAGAGGCCTAGGGTGGAACCAGAGTTGGGGAGTTTTGAGCAGGCTTCAGATGCTTCAGAGTCTTCGGCTGAAGACTTGCAGGAGTACTCTCCTTATTCTGATTCTGATGCAGATGATTCCACTCCTTCTGCTTCTCCTCCAGAGGATTTTTCTTTTCAGAGACTCTTCATTCCATGAGGGAACATTTTAAGTGGGAAGGTCAGGACTTCTCTGATTCCAGGAAAAGGCTTAGGGAATTTTTGCTTTTACCCCAGCATAGGCCTTTGGCTATACCTCCTGTTCTGGATGTTGTGGAAGATGTGTTTGCGGAGGCTTCACTTAATCCTGATTCTTTGCCTCCTGCTCCTGTTAAACCGGATAGGTATTATAGGGTGCCTGAGGCTCATAAATATCTTTATAAGAGTCCTAGGGCGGACCCAGAAACTGTTAGTCAGGGACCTAAGGGTGTCAAGGCCTCTGTTGTAAAAATCCGGTTCCTCCAGATAAAGAGGCCAGAGCTTTGGATAGATGGGGAAAGAAAGTCTATACTTCTTCCACCTTAGCTATGAGGGCTTTGAATTGCCAGTTTCACATGTTGAAATATCAAAACTATCTTCTTTCTCAACTGAAGTCTAAGGTAGATGCTCTGGCGGAAGGCATTGAGTGTAAGGAATTACAAGATTTGGTACATGTCTCTGAACAGGTGGGTAAGCATTCTTTACAATGTGGTTTTGATGCTATACAGGCCTCGTCTAGGGTGGCTGCCACTGGGTCAGTTCTTCGCAGGCACGCCTGGCTGAGGGATCAGAATTTATCAGAGCATGTTAAGACAAGGATTTTGGATGCTCCTTTACAGTCGGATGTGTTGTTTGGTTCACCTGTGGAGTCAGTCTTGAAGAAAATGGAAGACAAGGCTAAGTCTATGCAGACTGTTAAAGATTTTTTGCAAGTCCAGCCTCCGAAGTTTAGTAGGAATTGGCCTGCTAAGGGGTGGACGTACCCTTCTTATGATTCACAGTCTAGGGGTAGATCTAGACGTGGTAGGGGCAGAGCTCAGAGCTCCTTCAGACCTAGAACAGGGAGTTCTCCTGCACAATCTTCAGGCGAGGGCAGGGGCCAGTCCTTTCGTAAACAGGCCCAATGACCTACCTTTTCAGCTGCCAGATCCTTCTTGCCTGGCAGCACCTTTGGGAGGAAGGTTGGCACTCTTCAGGGAAAATTGGAGTTTGATTACCCAAGACAAATGGGTATTGGATATCATACACCAAGGTTACAGGTTTTATTTCCATACCTTGCCTCCTTTCAAAGGCATGCCGGACGTTCCTCCTCAGCAAAGAATAGAGGCTCACAAACAAATTTCTCTGCTGCTCCAAATAGGGGCCATACAACCGGTCCCTCTGCCAGAAGTGGGCCTAGGATTTTATTCTCGCCTGTTCCTAGTACCAAAGAAGGGGAACACGTGGAGACCAATTTTGGATTTATCTATCCTCAACACTTATCTGGACATTCCCAAGTTCAAAATGTTGGCGTTACAACAGCTTTTACCTCTGCTGGGCAAAGATCACTGGATGGTGACTCTGGATCTCAAGGAGGCTTACCTTCATGTTCCTATCAGGCAAAGTTGCAGGAAGTATCTGCGTTTTTGGACTGGGACTTCTCATTATCAGTTCTCTGCATTGCCCTTTGGCTTATCTACTGCGCCCAGAGTGTTCACGAAGGTTCTGGCTCCAGTGATAGCTTTCTTCAGGCTAAGAGGAATACAGATCTATCCTTATTTGGACGATTGCCTGATTCTGGCCCAAGGAAAGGATGAACTTCTTCATCATTTGCAATATGTGATAGCAGTGCTAAGATGCCTGGGGTATTCTGTGAACGAAATAAAGTCCAGTCTAGTACCCTCTCAGGACATGTGCTTTCTGGGTGTGAGACTGAATACAGCATCCCAGATGGCCTTTTTGACCCTGGACAAACAAAAGAATCTTTCTCTTTACTTCCATCAATTGTCTCATCAGTCCAGGCTGACTGCAAGGACAGTCCTTCAAGCCTTGGGGTTCATGGCATCTTGTATTCTGGTGCTTCCCAATGCCAAACTGCATATGAGGAAGCTACAATGGTATCTCAAAAATGTATGGACACAGCACTGCCAAGATATGGACACTGTCATTCGGATAATACCTTGCATTCAAAAGGAATTTTTGTGGTGGGCTCATGAATGTCACCTAAACAAGGGACTCTCTGTGACCCGGCCAGAGACGAGTCAGATTCTAACGACAGATGCCTCAGACAAAGCTTGGGGAGCTCATCTAAATGGAAAGTGGATACTAGACACGTGGCCTGCCAGACTTCTACATCTACATATCAACCTGAAGGAGATGTTAGCAGTCCAATTTGCATTAATAGCTTTCAAGGATTTACTTCTTCCAGGGCAGGTGTTGATTCTAACAGACAACACAACTGTCATGTGGTACATCAACAAGCAAGGGGGAACACATTCTTATCCTCTATGCAGACAAGCAATGATTTTGTGAGAGACTGCTCTCAGTTTACAGCTAAATCTTCAGGCAAGGTTTCTGCCGGGAGCACAGAACTCCTTAGCAGATGTGTTGAGCAGACAAATTATGGATCCCCATGAGTGGAAATTGGATCCTCATGTATTTCAGAAATTGACAGTGTCATGGGAAACTCCAGACATAGATCTGTTCGCTTCTCCAATAAACTACCAGCTGCCAAAGTTTTGCACAAAAAGGATTCATCCCACAGCCTGGAAAGTGGATGCTCTTTCATTCAATTGGAGCAATCTTCATGTGTATGCCTTTCCACCTCTGCCTCTCCTCCCAAAGGTACTTCTGAAGGTCAGACAGGACAAGCCAAAGATGATTTTAATAGCTCCAGATTGGCCTCGACAGCACTGGTACCCACTACTGAGAAGTCTGGTGCGGAGCCTCCATGGCCTTTACCTTCGATTCCACACCTGCTGTCTCAGGAGAACGGTCATTTACTCAATGTCAAACTTCACTCTCTTCACCTGACAGCCTGACATATTCTGTTCTAAACCCTGGAGGGTCTCAGCTTCCACAGCAAGTTTTGAATGTTATTTTGGAGGCCAGAAGGCCTAGTACAAGGAAAGTGTACGCAGTAAATGGAAGAGATTTTTATTTTGGAGTGCAGCAAAGGCATTTGATGTTTCTAAGCCTAATTTAAGTGTGGCTCTTCAGTATCTTACTGAGTTACTGGACAAAGGTTTGTCCTTCTCTTCTATTAAGGTTCATGCTGCAGCAATTTCTGCTCACTATGACTGTGACCCACCATTGTTTTCTCATCCTTTGTTTAAGCAATTCCTTAGAGGGGCAAAGAATATAAGACCCCCACGTAGAGCTCCTACTCCTGCTTGGGATCTCAATTTTGTGTTGGAGAAACTCACTCTACAACCTTTTGAGCCTGCAGCTACTGCTGAGTTGAAATATTTATCATGGAAGACTGCTTTTTTGTTGACCATTACCTCTGCGAGAAGGGTTTCTGAGTTACAGGCCCTTATGGCAGTTGAGCCTTTCTTAATTTTCCATAAGGATAGGGTGTCTTTCGTACTAATCCTTCCTTTATGCCTAAAGTGGTTTCTAGTGTGGCTTTAAACCAAACTATTCATTTGCCTACTTTTTATGCAAATCCCCAAAATAAAGGGGAAAAGATTTTGCACACTTTGGATATACACAGGCAGTTGCGATATTATTTGAGCAGAACTAAAGGGTTCAGACAGTCTCAGCAGTTATTTGTTTCATTTGCTTTGGGTTCTCAGGGCAAGCCTGTGTCAAAACAAACTATTTCTAAGTGGATTGGGTTTTGTATTGCTTTCTGTTATTCCCATCATGGTAATGAGATTCCAGCTGGGATTAGGCCCCATTCCACTAGGGCTACTGCCACTTCTACAGCTTTTTTGAGGGGGGTGGCAACTAAAGATATTTTAGAGGCAGCTACTTGGAGTTCAGTGCATACTTTCTCTAAGCATTACCACCTTCCACTTTACTCTAAATCGAGGGCTGGTTTTGCCACTGCAATTTTACAGGGCATTTTGGCAGCTCCTACTGCTGTATAGTTTTGCCATCCTCCCTTACCTCTGCTTTGGGATTCTACCCAAGTGTAAGGACTGCAGCAATGTGAGATGAAGAACATAGTACAGTTTTGTACCTACCATAAATGTAGATGTTCGAAGATCCACATTGCTGCAGTCTTCCCTCCCTCCTTCCCCTCTGTAGTTAGAGGTGGTTGTGTGGTTTGGGTTGTACATATTGTGAATATTGTATATTTTGTAGATATGGTTAGTACAAAGGTGGTTGGTTGTTTTTTGCTGTCTTTTGGTTTTGACCTTTCTGTTTAGGGTCTTCTGACATCTGGGGCAAGAAAAGACTGAGGATATGACGTCGGTCATGCGCATTTGTACCCTGACGTCCTGATGTCAGTCTTAAGCGCCTTGACCGACGTCAGCCTAATACTTTGATATTCGGGCCGACCGAGGACAGCGGACTACCCAAGTGTAAGGACTGCAGCAATGTGGATCTTCGAACATCTACATTTATGGTAGGTACAAAACTGTACTTTTCTTTCATTTTATGCAAGCACTATGGAGGAAAATACAGGCATTAAGACTTGTTACTCTGTATGGCAGTAATTTGAGTTTTCAGCTAGATGTGAAACATTTGATAGCTTTAGCTTTCCTACATCCAGATGATGTCCTTGATGCATTTAAATGTGTCAGTGCAAACTTTTCCCCTGATGGTAAAGAGCTACTGATGTACTTTACAGAAATGTATGTGTCTGGACGTCCACGGAAGCCCACGAATTTCAAATGTGGGTCACTTTCCTGCAGTGTTTCCCATACATTTTTGGAACATTCATGCATTAAACCAGTTATCTCTTCCCAGGACACAAAATTACGTAGAAGGCTGGCACAGGTGCCTACGATGTTTGTTAGGCAGACGAACAGCTGATATTCCTTGTATTGTAAATGTGCTGGTAAGGGAGCAGAACAGAGTCAATGAAACCTGACTATTGATGAAATTAGGTTGCCCTGCATCACCCAAAAACAACAAGTACATTGAAAGGGAACGCACATTGCAAGGTATTATTAAAAACAGGCCAGAATACACAGCTAATCAGCCAGAATACACAGCTAATCAGTTTTTAAATGCAATTGCGATGCTTTTGGGATTGTAATTAATGTATAGTGGTGTACAAGCATAGCAATTAAATTGTAAATACTTCGGTTAAAGTTATGTGGGTAAAGCACATGTCATGTTCACTTAAATTTACACAACTGGGATTTTATATATCAGTGGTTTCTAGTGTTAATTAGATGTTCTTCATCTCACATTGCTGCAGTCCTTACATATGGGTAGTCCGCTGTCCTCGGTCGGCCCGAATACCAAAGTATTAGGCTGACGTCGGTCAAGGCGCTTAGAACTGACATCAGGACGTCAGGGTACAAAAGCACATGACCGACGTCAATTCCTCAGTCTTTTTTGCCGCATGGTCCGATGCAGAAGCAGCGTTGCAAGTGCCGTTCGGCGTTCTGAAATTTTGAATTGAGTTTCAGACCGAATCAAGTTGGCTAAGTACCCGTTGGGGATTATTTTGTTTTTCTTGCCTCAGTGTTTTACGGATGTCAGAAAAAGTGAATAACTGTATTTCTTGTGGGAAACAGATACGCATAGGGATTATCATTCTTTGTGTATTCCTTGTTTGGGGCCTGAGCACGCGTTGTTGGGTGTCGCTTTTGTGCTAGGTTCAATAAGCGCACTATTAGCGAAGGTTAGATTGTGCTAGGCTGGTCTTTGGGAAGCGGTGCAATTATAATATGCTGTTGGATTCTCCGGCGCTTCTGCAAAAGCGCAAAGACAAAGCAGTTAAACCCAGGCAAGGTGAGTCGTCCGTTTGGATGCCGGTTCTTTAGAGGCTTCAGTGGAACGGTGGTTCCGGCGGAGACTTCTCTGGAGTCTCAGGGGAGACTTTGATTTTGCAGGAAGTAGTCTCTCAGGAGGCAGGTCAGGCTGAAGGGCTTCTCAAGTTACTGTACTCCCTCCTTCCTAGGGTGGTTAGGCCTTCTCCTTGTTTCCAAGGCTTCTCCCAGAGGCAGGCCAGTTTTAGCTCCTGTTGGGGTCACTCCTAGTTCAGCAGGGTCTGTGCCTAAGAAGCACATGCTTAAAATGGCAGAAGATTTGATTACTCTGATTAGAGGTTCTATGCCCCCTCCTGACAAGAGGCCTAGAGTGGAGCCAGAGTTGGGAAGTTTTGAACAGGCTTCGGATGTTTCAGAGTCTTGACTGAAGACTTGCAGGAGTATTCTCCTTATTCTGATTCTGATGCAGAGGATTCCACTCCTTCTGCTTCTCCTCCAGAGGATTTTTCTTTTTCAGAGACACTTCATTCTATGAGGGAACATTTTAAGTGGGAAGGTCAGGACTTCTCTGATTCTAGGAAAAGGCTTAGGGAGTTTTTGCTGTTACCCCAGCATAGGCCTTTGGCTATACCCCTGTTCTGGATGTTGTGGAAGATGTGTTTGCAGAGGCTTCACTTAATCCTGATTCTCTGCCTGCTCCTGTTAAGCGGATAGGTATTACAGGGTGCCTGAGGCTCACAAATATCTTTATAAGAGTCCTAGGGGGACCCAGAAACTATTAGTCAGGGACCTAAGGGTGTCAAGGCCTCTATTGTGAAAAATCCGGTTCCTCTAGATAAAGAAGCCAGAGCTTTGGATAGATGGGAAAGAAGGTCTATACATCTTCTACCTTAGCTATGAGGGCTTTGAATTGCCAGTTTCATATGTTGAAATATCAAAACTTTCTTCTTTCTCAATTGAAGTCTAAGGTGGATGCTCTGGCGGAAGGCATTGAGTGTAAAGAATTGCAAGATTTGGTGCATGTCTCTGAACAGGTGGGTAAGCATTCATTACAGTGTGGTTTTGATGCTGTGCAGGCCTCTTCTAGGGTGGCTGCCACTGGCTCAGTTCTTCAGGCACGCCTGGTTGAAGGATCAGAATTTATCTGACCATGTTAAGACAAGGGTTTTGGATGCTCCTTTGCAGTCTGATGTGTTGTTTGGTTCACCTGTGGAGTCAGTCTTGAAGAAAATGGAAGACAAGGCTAAGTCTATGCAGACTGTTAAAGATTTTTGCAAGTTCAGCCTCAGTTTAGTAGGAATTGGCCTGCTAGGGGGTGGACGTATCCTTCTTATGATTCTCAGTCTAGGGGTAGATCTAGACGTGGTAGGGGCAGAGCTCAGAGTTCTTTCAGGCCTAGAACAGGGAGTTCCCCTGCACAATCTTCGGGTGAGGGCAGGGGCCAGTCCTTTCGTAAACAGGCCCAATGACCTACTTTTTCAGCTGCCAGATCCTTCTTGCCTGGCAGCACCTTTGGGAGGAAGGTTAGCACTCTTCAAGGAAAATTGGATGTTGGTTACCCAAGACAGAGTTCAGTGCATACTTTCTCTAAGCATTACCACCTTCCACTTTACTCTAAATCTAGGGCTGGATTTGCAACTGCAATTTTGCAAGGCATGTTGGCAGCTCCTAATTCCTTATAGTTTTGCCATCCTCCCTTACCTCTGCTTTGGGATTCTACCCATATGTAAGGACTGCAGCAATGTGAGATGAAGAACATAGTACAGTTTTGCACCTACCATAAATGTAGATGTTGAAGATCCACATTGCTGCAGTCAATTCCTCCCTCCTTCCCTCTGTTGTTGAAGGTGGTGGTGGTTTGTGTTGTACATAGTGTATATATGGTTAGTGCGGGTGGTTGGTTAGGTTTGCTGGTTTTGGCTTTGGCCTTTCTTGTTAGGGCCTTCTGACATCTGGGGCAAGAAAAGACTGAGGAAATGACGTTGGTCATGCGCTTTTGTACCCTGACGTCCTGATGTCAGTTCTAAGCGCCTTGACCGACGTCAGCCTAATACTTTGGTATTCGGGCCGACCGAGGACAGCGGACTACCCATATGTAAGGACTGCAGCAATGTGGATCTTCGAACATCTACATTTATGGTAGGTACAAAACTGTACTTTTATTGGATATATAATCCTGTACACTTTTATGTTACGTCAGTAGCGTGTTCACGTCCTTGTTTGCATACAGGTGGCCAAGTGCTGCTATTTGGATTTTGTTTTTCCGATATTTTAAGCTTTCATGTTTTTCGCAGTTCGAAGTTAGTAGTTCGATATAATGGTATTCAATGTTAAGCTGTTTCGGTGAAGTGATATAAACCCATTTAAAATGCATTAAAAGGAATGTACAAAGATGTATCTCTCTGGGACAGGAGAGGAAGTCTACCCATTAGGTCTGATTCATGTGGGACAGTAGGGCCCAAATATGGGTACAAGAGGCTTGATAGTAGACTGTAAATTATTGCAGAGTTTGTTGAATCCAGGACTGTTTTGTAGTTCCTGTGTTGGTCCATACCTTACTTGGATAGAAGGAAGTTTCTCTGTTCATCAGTGAGAGTGGGGAGCTTTGAGCAGCCTATCTATCCCTGGAGGAGTGGTTTTCAGTGCAGAATTTGTAGTTTATTGGCCATTTTGGGTTAGTTTCTATCCCGTTTATCTTCCTGCTATAAAAGCCTGCTTTTGCTCGTTTTTTTGCGCTTGTATTGGCTCAGCAAGAACCTGCCCAGGTGATCTGCAGAGTCCTACAGCAGCAGAAGGAGAAAAGAGAGACTTTGGTCTGATTGAAGTAATTTTTCGGCTTGTTTCTTGTTAGTAACTGCTAATTCCGCCTAAACGCTCGGTTTCTAGCATTTATTTGATACAAAAAAGCCTTTACAACTGTTTAATTGTACTTATTTACTGTTTTTCACTTTAAACTCGTTTTTTAGAGCATTTAAACTGTTTTAACTGTTGTAGGCTACACATTCAAGTGCAATACCATTTTTTCTGTGCTTTAAAGTGATTATTTTGTCTTAACTGCCTTAAACTCTAAAAAAAAAAAATAAGTTGGTCCTGTACTTGTTTTCCTCCTTTCTGAAGCTAGTATAGTCCAGTTTTCAGAGTTTGCTGAATACAGGACTGTTTAGTAGTACCTGTGTTGGTCCGTACCATAATTGGATAGAAGGAAGATGTTCTTCATCTCACATTGCTGCAGTCCTTACACTTGGGTAGTCCGCTGTCCTCGGTCGGCCCGAATATCAAAGTATTAGGCTGACGTCGGTCAAGGCGCTTAAGACTGACATCAGGACGTCAGGGTACAAATGCGCATGACCGACGTCATATCCTCAGTCTTTTTTGCCGCATGGTCCGATGCAGAAGCAGCGTTGCAAGTGCCGTTCGGCGTTCTGAAATTTTTCGAATTTGGAGTTTCAGACCGAGTCAAAGTTGGCTAAGTACCCGCTAGAATATTTTAGTTTTTTCTTGCCTCAGTGGTTTACCGGATGTCAGAAAAGTGAATAACTGTATTTCTTGTGGGAAACAGATACCGCATAGAGATTATCATACTTTGTGTATTCCTTGTTTGGGGCCTGAGCACGACGTTGTTGGGTGTCGCTTTTGTGCTAGGTTCAATAAGCGCACTATTAAGCGAAGGTTAGATTGTGCCAGGTTGGTCTTTGGGAAGCGGTGTAATTATAAGATGCCGTCGGATGCTCCGACGCCCGCTTCTTTGAAGAAGCGCAAAGACAAGGCAGCTAAACCCAGGCAAGAAGAGTCGTCCGTACCGGACGCCGGTTCTTTAGAGGCGTCGGTGGAACCGGTGGTTCCGCCGGAGGCTTCTCTGGAGCCCCAGGGGGAGACTTTGTTATTGCAGGATGTGGCCTCTCAGGAGGCAGGTCAGGCTGAAGGGGCTTCTCAGGTTACTGTACTCCCTTCCCTTCCTAGGGTGGTTAGGCCCTCTCCTTCTGTTTCTAAGGCTTCTCCCAGAGGCAGGCCAGGTTTAGCTTCTGTTGGTGTCACTCCTAGTTCTTCAGGATCTGTGCCCAAGAAGCACATGCTTAAAATGGCAGAAGATTTAATTTCTTTGATTAGAGGTTCTTTGCCCCCTCCAGATAAGGGGCCTAGGGTGGAACCAGAGTTGGGGAGTTTTGAGCAGCCTTCAGATGTTTCAGAGTCTTCGGCTGAAGATTTGCAGGAGTATTTCCCTTATTCTGATTCTGATGCAGATGATTCCACCCCTTCTGCTTCTCCTCCAGAGGATTTTTCATTTTCAGAGACTCTTCATTCCATGAGGGAGCATTTTAAGTGGGAAGGTCAGGACTTCTCTGATTCCAGGAAAAGGCTTAGGGAGTTTTTGCTTTTGCCCCAGCATAGGCCTTTGGCTATACCTCCTGTTCTGGATGTTGTGGAAGATGTGTTTGCGGAGGCTTCACTTAATCCTGATTCTTTGCCTCCTGCTCCTGTTAAACCGGATAGGTATTATAGGGTGCCTGAGGCTCATAAATATCTTTATAAGAGTCCTAGGGGACCCAGAAACTGTTAGTCAGGGACCTAAGGGTGTCAAGGCCTCTGTTGTAAAAATCCGGTTCCTCCAGATAAAGAGGCCAGAGCTTTGGATAGATGGGGAAAGAAAGTCTATACTTCTTCCATCTTAGCTATGAGGGCTTTGAATTGCCAGTTTCACATGTTGAAATATCAGAACTCTTCTTTCTCAACTGAAGTCTAAGGTAGATGCTCTGGCGGAAGGCATTGAGTGTAAGGAATTACAAGATTTAGTGCATGTCTCTGAACAGGTGGGTAAGCATTCTTTACAATGTGGTTTTGATGCTGTACAGGCCTCGTCTAGGGTGGCTGCCACTGGGTCAGTTCTTCGCAGGCACGCCTGGCTGAGGGATCAGAATTTATCTGAACATGTTAAGACAAGGATTTTGGATGCTCCTTTACAATCTGATGTGTTGTTTGGTTCACCTGTTGAGTCAGTCTTGAAGAAAATGGAAGACAAGGCTAAGTCTATGCAGTCTGTTAAAGTTTTTTGCAAGTCCAGCCTCCGAAGTTTAGTAGGAATTGGCCTGCTAAGGGGTGGACATACCCTTCTTATGATTCACAGTCTAGGGGTGGATCTAGACGTGGTAGGGGCAGAGCTCAGAGCTCCTTCAGACCTAGAACAGGGAGTTCTCCTGCACAATCTTCGGGTGAGGGCAGGGGCCAGTCCTTTCGTAAACAGGCCCAATGACCTACCTTTTCAGCTGCCAGATCCTTCTTGCCTGGCAGCACCTTTGGGAGGAAGGTTGGCACTCTTCAGGGAAAATTGGACTTTGATTACCCAAGACAAATGGGTACTGGATATCATACACCAAGGTTACAGGTTTTATTTCCATACCTTGCCTCCTTTCAAAGGCATGCCGGACGTTCCTCCTCAGCAAAGACTAGAGGCTCACAAGCAAATTTCTCTGCTGCTCCAAATAGGGGCCATACAACCGGTCCCTCTGTCAGAAGTGGGCCTAGGATTTTATTCTCGCCTGTTCCAAGTACCAAAGAAGGGGAACACGTGGAGACCAATTTTGGATTTATCTATCCTCAACACTTATCTGGACATTCCCAAGTTCAAAATGTTGACGTTACAACAGCTTTTACCTCTGCTGGGCAAAGATCACTGGATGGTGACTCTGGATCTCAAGGAGGCTTACCTTCATGTTCCTATCAGGCTAAGTTGCAGGAAGTATCTGCGTTTTCGAGCTGGGACTTCTCATTATCAGTTCTCTGCATTGCCCTTTGGCTTATCTACTGCCCAGAGTGTTCACGAAGGTTCTGGCTCCAGTGATTGCTTTCTTCAGGCTAAGAGGAATACAAATCTATCCTTATTTGGACGATTGCCTGATTCTGGCCCAAGGAAAGGACGAACTTCTTAATCATTTGCAATATGTGATAGCAGTGCTAAGATGCCTGGGGTATTCTGTGAACGAAATAAAGTGCAGTCTAGTACCCTCTCAGGACATGTGCTTTCTGGGTGTGAGACTGAATACAGCATCCCAGATGGCCTTTTTGACCCCGGACAAACAAAAGAATCTTTCTCTTTACTTCCATCAATTGTCTCATCAGTCCAGGCTGACTGCAAGGACAGTCCTTCAAGCCTTGGGGTTCATGGCATCTTGTATTCTGGTGCTTCCCAATGCCAAACTGCATATGAGGAAGCTACAATGGTATCTCAAAATGTATGGACACAGCACTGCCAAGATATGGACACTGTCATTCAGATAATACCTTGCATTCAAAAGGAATTTTTGTGGTGGGCTCAGGAATGTCACCTAAACAAGGGACTCTCTGTGACCCGGCCAGAGGCGAGTCAAATTCTAACGACAGATGCCTCAGACAAAGCTTGGGGAGCTCATCTAAATGGAAAGTGGATACAAGACACGTGGCCTGCCAGACTTCAACATCTACATATCAACTTGAAGGAGATGTTAGCAGTCCAATTTGCATTGATAGCTTTCAAGGATTTACTTCTTCCAGGGCAGGTGTTGGTTCTAACAGACAACACAACTGTCATGTGGTACATCAACAAGCAAGGGGAACGCATTCTTATCCTCTATGCAGACAAGCAATGATTTTGTGGGAGACTGCTCTCAGTTTACAGCTAAATCTTCAGGCAAGGTTTCTGCCGAGCACAGAACTCCTTAGCAGATGTGTTGAGCAGGCAAATTATGGATCCCCACGAGTGGAAATTGGATCCTCATGTATTTCAGAAATTGACAGTGTCATGGGGAACTCCAGACATAGATCTGTTCGCTTCTCCACTAAACTACCAGCTGCCAAAGTTTTGCACAAAAGGTTTCATCCCACAGCTTGGAAAGTGGATGCTCTTTCATTCAATTGGAGCAATCTTCATGTGTATGCCTTTCCACCTCTGCCTCTCCTCCCAAAGGTACTCCTGAAGGTCAGACAGGACAAGCCAAAGATGATTTTAATAGCTCCAGATTGGCCTCGACAGCACTGGTACCCATTACTGAGAAGGCTGGCAGGAGCCTCCATGGCCTTTGCCTTCGATTCCACACCTGCTGTCTCAGGAGAACAGTCATTTACTCAATGTCAAACTTCACTCTCTTCACCTGACAGCCTGGCATATTCTCTTTTAAACCCTGGAGGGTCTCAGCTTCCACAGCAAGTTTTGAATGTTATTTTGGAGGCAAGAAGGCCTAGTACAAGTAAAGTGTACGCAGATAAATGGAAGAGATTTTTATTTTGGAGTACAGCAAAGGAATTTGATGTTTCTAAGCCTAATTTAAGTATGGCTCTTCAATATCTTACTGAGTTACTGGACAAAGGTTTGTCCTTCTCTTCTATTAAAGTTCATGCTGCAGCAATTTCTGCTCACTATGACTGTGACCCACCATTGTTTTCTCAGCCTTTGTTTAAGCAATTCCTTAGAGGGGCAAAGAATATAAGACCCCCACGGAGAGCTCCTACTCCTGCTTGGGATCTCAATTTTGTGTTGGAGAAACTCACTCTACAACCTTTTGAGCCTGCAGCTACTGCTGAGTTGAAATATTTATCATGGAAGACTGCTTTTTTGTTGGCCATTACCTCTGCAAGAAGGGTTTCTGAGTTACAGGCCCTTATGGCAGTTGAGCCTTTCTTAATTTTCCATAAGGATAGGGTATCTTCACGTACTAATCCATCCTTTATGCCTAAAGTGGTTTCTAGTGTGGCTTTAAACCAAACTATTCATTTGCCTACTTTTTATGCAAATCCCCAAAATAAAGGGGAAAAGATTTTGCACACTTTGGATATACGCAGGCAGTTGCGATATTATTTGAGCAGAACTAAAGGGTTCAGGCAGTCTCAGCAGTTATTTGTTTCTTTTGCTTTGGGTTCTCAGGGCAAGCCTGTGTCAAAACAAACTATTTCTAAGTGGATTGGGTTTTGTATTGCTTTCTGTTATTCCCATCATGGCAAGGAGATTCCAGCTGGGATTAGGCCTCATTCCACTAGGGCTACTGCCACTTCTACAGCTTTTTTAAGGGGGGTGGCAACTAAGGATATTTTGGAGGCAGCTACTTGGAGTTCAGTGCATACTTTCTCTAAGCATTATCACCTTCCACTTTACTCTAAATCAAGGGCTGGTTTTGCCACTGCAATTTTACAGGGCATTTTGGCAGCTCCTACTGCATTATAGTTTTGCCATCCTCCCTTATCTCTGCTTTGGGATTCTACCCAAGTGTAAGGACTGCAGCAATGTGAGATGAAGAACATAGTACAGTTTTGTACCTACCATAAATGTAGATGTTCGGAGATCCACATTGCTGCAGTCCAATTTACCCTCCCTCCTTCCCCTCTGTAGTTAGAGGCGGTTGTGTGGTTTGGGTTGTACATATTGTGAATATTGTATATTTTGTACATATGGTTAGTATAAGGGTGGTTGGTTGTTTTTTGGTTTTTGACCTTTCTGTTTAGGGTCTTCTGACATCTGGGGCAAGAAAAGACTGAGGATATGACGTCGGTCATGCGCATTTGTACCCTGACGTCCTGATGTCAGTCTTAAGCTCCTTGACCGACGTCAGCCTAATACTTTGATATTCGGGCCGACCGAGGACAGCGGACTACCCAAGTGTAAGGACTGCAGCAATGTGGATCTTCGAACATCTACATTTATGGTAGGTACAAAACTGTACTTTTCTCTGTTCCACAGTGAGAGTGGGGAGCTTTGAGCAGCCTATCTGTCCCTGGAGGAGTGGTTTTCAGCTCAGAATTTGTAGTTTATTGGTCATTTTGGGCTAATTTCTTTCCCTTTTATCTTCCTGCTAAAAAGCACGGTTTTGTGCAGTGCCAGTTAGCTGTGGTTATCCATCCCTGGCTCTACAAAGTCTGCTCTTCAGTTTTTCCCTTCTAACTTGTCAGTCTCTCAGCCTAAAGCACTCAGACCTGCACCTTTCAACCCAGCACTTGTTCTAAACCTACTGCGGCACTAGATAAACCCCCAGCACTCAACCTCCGTATCTGCCAAGAAGGGAATAGTCTTTTTTCTTCCCTACTTATTCAGGCATGTCCAAGAGACCGCTCCCGGTGTAATCTCCAGCCTACCTGATGAGCCTGGGCATCTTGAGGCAATGCTATAACTGCCTCATGTACACAAACAACCCTCTCCTCCTACCACCAAACACTAACAATTGTGAGAGATGCACTTATACAGCCAATCTAGAGGCAAAGTTCTCTCCAACCAAGACTGGAACAGACAGTCAAGAGGAGAAGGCAACAACTCGCAACACCCCACGCCGTACACATAGATCACCTAAACCAGCACCTCCAAAACCCACACATAAAAACACCAAGACATATACGGAGGCTCTAACTTAAAATCTAAATCTGCCTAGGCAACAGAGACCTCAAAAGCAGACACACAAGCAACCTCCTCCCACCAACACACCCCAAACAACACATAGCCCACAAACTCGGTGTGCCACACAACCATAGCCCATAAGGCAAAACAACATACCCAACACACTAGTGATACGTGACTCTGTAGTCAGGCACACTGATGTCCCACTCAGCAGGCTAGACAAAGCGAAGGTTACTGTCAGCTGCTTATCGGGTGCCAGAATCCGCTACACAACACATGCACTCAGGTAACTACAAGGCAAGTACAAATATGACTCTGTCATAGTCCATGTCGGTGTAAATGACCTGAGATGTTCCTCCCTGGACTACATGAAGAGAGACATGGAAGAGCTCTCTGATCTTGTAGCCCAGGCAGGTATGACCCTAGACCTGAGTAGCATCCTGCCTTCACCAAAAATAATACCACAGTACAAGGATAAGGTGATCAACTTCAACAATTGCCTAAGCTTTTGGTGTCATTCAAAGGGGATCCAGTATCTGTTTGCCTGGGATGACATGCTTGACAGGCCACGATGCTTCACCAGAGATGGCCTGCACCTGTCACCCCTGGGATTCAGAATATTGGCCAAGGCTCTTGCCACCCCTATAGTGCCTTTTTTAGGCAAGGCTTAAAAAACAAACCCACTGCCATAAGAACTACAGAAAACAAAAAACTGAGGGCAATGTTACTCAACGCTAGGAGTCTAAACCTCAAAATGCACTCACTCAAGGCACTCCTCAAAATGCAGAACATTGATATCTGTACAGTGACTGAGGCCTGGTTCAAGGCTCATGAGAGCACTCCAGCACTATCAGGCTATAATTCATACCACACGTTTCGGCCACAAAACCCGGACCGACACACAAAGGGCAGAGGTGTGTCCATATTCATCAAGGACATCCGCACCTCCAGGCTAGTTGCAAAATACGATGCCTCTGAAATCATCCAATTGCAACTAACCCAGGGCAAAAATGCATTCCAAATTGTAGCTTGTTATAGATCCCCCACCGGGACCCAGGACACTCGCTCCTCATTCCTGGGGACATTGGAAAAAATGAGGATCCAACCAAATACCATAATAATGGGCGATTTCAACTACCCCAACATAAACTGGGAAAACTACTCTTGCACTAACCCCCTTGCTCAACGATTCCTGAAGTTCATAAACTCTTAACGCCCTGGATCAACTTGTCAACGCCCCCACCAGTGGCAACAATATTCTGGACCAAGTCATTACCAGCATGGGTGACCGGTGCTCATCGCCCAAGATCAACTCCTTACTAGTCAGATCAGACCATAAACTAATCACACTAGATACACACATTCCAACCCCGCCCCCACACAAGGAAACCATCGTAAAAAACTTTTCCAAAGCGAACTTCACGCTTCCAAAAAATGAGGTGACTAACTTCGCGACACCCCTGCAGTTGGATAACACAGTCAATACAGTCACGACTGCTGAATCCTACACAAATGCACTCTACAAGTGCCTGCATGAGTGCATGGATCGTGCTATCCCGGATAAAACCAAGTTGCTATCCTCCAAAAAAATAAAGCCAGTCCGGTGGTCCCCTGCCATTAACAAACTTTACAACAGAAGGAAGAAACTGTTGCAAAAGAGAGTAAAAAACCAGGTATGGATTAACTCACTGATGAGCCTCCGTGAGAAACTAAGATCTCTCATAAAATCCTCCAAAGCTATTTTTGAAAGAAAAATTGCCACGGATTCCAAAGACAACCACAAGGCATTATTTAAGTATGTCAAGAATCTCTATGGCAGCACCCAGATCTGCACCGAGCTACAACAGAATGGCACAAAATATACAGAGCCAACTGATATTGCCAACATACTGGCAGATAGGTTCAGTGCAAACTTTACTCCCCCCTAACCCCCAGAGGGCCTATAACTATACCAGATGGTTGTTCACCCCCAGAGGGCCTATAACTATACCAGATGGTTGTAGAGCCCCGGCAATCGCAAGCACACAGGTAAAAATGGCGCTCTCTAAAGCCAAAAACACAGCATCCATGGGATCGGACAGCATCCCAGGCTGCGTCTTACACAAACTCCAAAATGAACTAGCCCCCCCATTTAAAATGTATGTTCAGCCACAGCCTCACCATAAGCTATGTGCCCGCAGGATGGCACACAGCAACAGTTATCCCACTCCACAAAGGAGGAACCACCACAGACCCAGGGAACTATTGACCTATTAGCCTGAGAAGCCTGGTCTGCAAGGCCATGGAACGTATCATCATGGAACTCATAAACATAGATATAGGTAACCTCCAAAGTCTGGATGCTACCCAATTCGGATTTGTAAAAGATAGGTCACGTCTCCTAAACCTGGTAGACTTCTTTGAAACAGTTACTAAGGCCATAGACGAGGTCAGGGTGGTCCACACAGCCTAACTGGACCTCGCTAAAGCCTTTGACACTATTCCTCATTCAGGAATCATTGATAAACTCACCAACCTTAACATAAATCCTTACGTTACGAGATGGGTGGTCAACTGGCTCATGGACAGAACCCACACGATAAGAGTTGCTGACTCCAGATTCGACTCCAAACCAGTGACAAGTGGAGTACCCCAGGGTTCAGTCTTGGGACCCCTCCTGTTTGGTATATACTTCTCTTGAAGTGCAAGTGAATACCAAGGCTCTGTGGCTAACCAAGATGACTGCAAACTGGGTGCCATTATTGATTCCTCTGCCGATGAAGACATCCTGCAAAAGGGCCTCACCGAGACTGATAGCTGGTGTCAAAATCATGACCTCAAACTGTATGCCAAAAAGTGCATTGTTATCCCCTTTGGTAAAAACACGATACCCATGAATTACCAAATAGGAGGAAGTACACTTAACACAGAAAGTATAAGAGACCTCGGGACCCAAGTGGATAGCAACCTCTCCTTTGATAACCACACTGCCACAGTGGTCTGAAAATCTTTCTACGTGGACCACTTAATCACAAAAGGGTTCGCATCTAGAAATAAGGAAGTCATCGTTCCCCTGTACTCATCAATTATCAGACCCCTCGTTGAATACAATGCCCCATTTGGGATGTACCTCACAAGACACCTACAACAACTTGAGAGGCCCCAAAAGTACCTCACCAAGAGGATTACTGGCCTCAAACAATTGCCCTATGCCGGCTGGCTCAAGAAACTCAAACTCTACCCGGTCGCATACCGCTTACTCTGAGGAGACCTCTGTCTGACATACAAAGCTATGTCAAACCCGCAATTGTTGGACATACTCCACTTGAAGAAATCCCAGTCTCCCCGAGCTACACACTCTAGGGACCTAAACCTCACCACAATAATAAATAGGACGTGCTGGAGAGATAGATTCATGTCTTAGAGACTTCCCATGCTCTGGAAGAAAATTCCCATCCACATCAACCAGAGCTCGTCATTAGCACTATTCAAGAGAAACCTTGATAAGTGGATGGGTGATAGGAAGTTCACCCCCTGGGATTATGTCTGGGGCACTGCTCGATAGAGGGGCAGGAATCTAACAATACATGGGTGGCGAAAGCCAATACACTGTTGGCTAGGCTTGCTTTGGCCCTCGAGCTGATAGCCTAGTACCTACCTATGAACCTATAATGCAATAGCTGTATTTGAGGTAGGCTAGTGATGTGAGAGTGTTCAATCTCGCCTTTGTTCTTACACATGGGTTCGGAGCCGATCCTCGGCTCTGTGCCGGCCGACTGCAAGCTCTGCATCGAGAAGAAGCTCGAGGACATCTAATACCCACAATCCCCCTATGCCTTTACCTCAGATCTAGTTTGCCGCTGCTGCATACGCATCGCTGGAGGCTAGCTCGAGGCTTTTTACAGATAAGAATTTATCTATTCTGTTTAAATTTTCAAAAACTTCTTTAAAATCTAGTCAATTAAAGTATAGAGTACGGTGTGTGAGTGGATTAGAATTCTCGGTACCTTAGATTAGTTTAACTTAGTTTAACTATCGGGTATAGAGTTTTTCGGGGCCTACCACCCCTACTTGGATCACTTTTTGACTAAAAATTTGTTGTAGTCTTGCTTTCTTAAGCAATTGACAATCGGACTTTCAATTACGGATTTGACATTGTTACTGGAATTGACTATTACTGGACTGGACTGTCTCTTTCTCTTGTCATTATGTCTGAGAAAATAAAATCTGGCTTCAAGCGTTGTCAGTGTGGCCAAAAGATGTCGGTCACAGACAACCACAGTTCCTGTGTCTACTGTCTTGGCCCTCTCCACTTACAAGAGGACTGCTCTATTTGTCACTCTTTTAGTGGGAGGGTCATGACAGATAGGCAGGAAACTGATGGATAGAGGATTGTTGAAACCCTCTTTCCAGGAGGCTCTGGATGCTTCAGACCAGGCATCCAAGTCTTCGAAAGGGTCGAAGGCGTCGGAGCCAAAGTCATCGACTCTGAGCTCTTCGGTCTAGTTAGATCACGGTTCCACAGACTGGGGCCGAGTGTTCAACTGTTGGCAGTTTCGAGCCTCGAGTCTTGGAACCGGTGGCGGAGCTCCCTCCACCCACTCTGCTGAGGTCGGCTCCGTCTTCGATCCCTTCGACTCGTTCTTCTAGGCCCCTTTCAGACACCGATGTGGACCGTGTGGTGCAGAAACTGATGGAGCATACGGCCCTATCCAAGCTTATCTCGGTCTCCTCTCAGTTGATGTCGAGACTTGAAGGCCTGCCACTATCTCCATCTGTTCCTCCTCCGAGACCTGTCCAGTCTTCGGAGCCGGAAGAAGCTGAACTGATGATTGTGGAGCCCTCGGTGCCAGAACCGTCTTTTTCTCGGTCGGCACCGTTCACCTCGACTCCATCCGATCCGGTACTGGAATCTCGGGGCCGAAGATCCGTCCTTGGTTCCGGGACCGAGAGTCGGACCGATGTTTCGGTTCCGATGCTCCCTCTCGGGGCCTCGACGCGGATCGACTCGGTTCCGTCCTCGGGGTCGGTGCCTTCGGAACCGGGAGATACCTCGACTCGGGACCCGGGGGCCTTCGACCTCATGAGGAAGGTGTTGTCTACCCAGACAACCACATCAGCAGGTACAGCTTCTCCTCCCCACAAAGGACCGTTATCCTCCTCTGCACCCACGGCCACGTCCAAGCGTCGGGCACCAGTGTCTCGGCCACCCTGGAGGTGCCCCTCTTCTCGGAGGCTTCTTCGGATGCTCCCCACGAAGAAGTCCCTAGGAAAAGACTGTGTAAGAGGAGACACTTGGATTCTCCACAAGAATCCTTGACATCTGATACTGACTTAGATGAGTCAGAAGGGTACCCTAAGTCACCTTCAGAGGATGTCTTTTTCTGACAGCTTGGAGATCCTAAAACAGAGAGGTGACTGGCAAGCCCTCCCCCCTTCTGAGGATGAGGCAGTTTTGCTGAAGGCATTTGGTGCCCGTCCTTCCTCCTCCTGGGTCACTCCGCCCTTTGATGAGTTAATGGAATTAATTGCTCGAAGGGCGTGGGAGACTCCTGACACGGTGGAACCAGTCCCTAGGAAGCCAAATAAGTACATCACGGCACCACAGGACAAAGCTTACCTCACCAAAGGAGTTCCAGTAGACGCCATGGTGGTGGCAGCGGCCACAAAAAGGAGATGTCGGAGTCTTCCTCATCTGTCCATCCGCCTAACAAAGACTCTAGGACCATGGACAGATGGGAAGCGCATTTTCAGTTCAGCGGCTTTCTATCGTTCCCTGAACTATTTGACTCATTTTACACGTTTACAGAGGGATCTAGTCAAAGAGTTGGGAGATACCCTCCAGGGTACTACAGATGCCGCTGTCTCAGAGAAAGTTACAGCGCATCTCAACACCCTTACGTCCATTGTGAACTTCGTCCATGAGGCTGATATCCTATGCAGCCGAAGGATCGAGTAGGGCAGCGGCTTCAGCGATTGCTCTTCGTAGGCAATCCTGGATGCGCTTATGTTCGCTTTCGCGGGAAGCCTTCAAGTCTTCCTTTACTAACGCCCCATTTGGCCAGACCACACTTTTGGCCCTAAAGTAAAGGAGACCCTTACCGGTGTGAACAGGAGGGAAAGACTCTGTCTGCTGTCGGAGTCCGTTTTCCACCCTTCCAGACCGTGCCCCAAAGGGCAACGTGGTGGAAAATGTGGTTTGAAAACCCCAAGGATCTTTCCCAAACACACAGGGTGATGCCCCTCTAGAGGCAGAGGGGGCAGAGGTGGAAGACGCCGCCCTGGCGGCAGAGGTCCAAAAACCAAGGTGACAGGGATAACCTCCCTGGCAAACCTTTTCAGCACTCCTGAGAGGAGGCCCGACTGTCCTGCTCTGGAGGCAGTCGGGGGTCGCTTAGCTTTATACGCTCAGCCCTGGCAAAATCTTTCTTCAGACAATTGGGTAAAAAGCATTGTTAACAGAGGTTACAAAATCCCATTTCTATCCACACCCATTCCAAAGAGAAAACTCCCAAATGTACCACCCCATCTGTGAGACCCAGCAGCTACAGAAATTTCAAAGCTGCTAGAAAAAAGAGTCATCCAACCAGTCCCAGCGGACCAAATAGGATTCGGAACTTACTCAAGGTTCTTTTTAGTTCCAAAGAAAACAGGGGACTGGAGGCCGATTCTGGACCTAAGCCATCTCAACACCTTTGTCAAGAAGGAAAAGTTCCGAATGGTCACGCTTCAATCGATCCTTCCATTTTTACGGAAGGACGACTGGATGTGCTCGATAGATCTGAAGGACGCATACTACCACATCAAAATGGCCAGGGCGTCCAGGGATCATTTGCACTTCCGGCTGGGAGCCAGTCACTATCAGTTTGAGCCCTGCCCTTTGGTCTGACTACAGCCCCCAGGGTCTTCACCAAATGCATGGCAGTGGTAGCGTCTCATCTGAGGCGCCTAGGATTCCAGGTGTTTCCGTATCTGGACGACTGGCTCCTGTCTGCCACCACCAAGCGTCAACTGATACAAGCCAGGGATTACACCCTACAACTTTGTACACACCTTGGCATTTCAGTAAATTTCGAAAAATCGTTGCTACAGCCATCACAGCATATCTTATTCATAGGAGCGGAATTAGATACGCGTTAGTTAGTTCTAAAACTTCCTACAGAAAGAATAGTAGCACTTCAATTCATCATTTCCCTTCTACTGTTGTCCAGAAAGTCCCCAGCAAAAATTGTTCTGAAAGTTTTGGGTCTCATGGCAGCTTCCCTCATTGCGATACCATTGGGAAGACTGCACATGAGAGTGCTACAATGGCTTCTGTTTGCACAATGGTCATTCCAACAACTTCCACTGACTCACAAAATATTGATAACGAAAACATGCAAATCACACCTAATGTGGTGGTTACAGACTTGCAACCTATCCAGCGGAAGACCATTTGTGCTACCCGCACTGTCAGCGACGATAACCACGGACGCTTCCCTGATAGGGTGGGGGGGCATCTTTCAGGGACAGACAGTCCAAGGCGAATGGACCAATCTGGAGTACAATCTGCACATCAATGTTCTGGAGTTGAGGGCAGTGTTTTTGGCGTTGCAACACTTTGCTCCCCTTCTTCCTCCAGGGACCATTGCAGTTCAGACAGACAACATGTCCGTAGTCTGGTACATAAACAAGCAAGGGGGAACCAGGTCTTACCAACTATGCAGAGAGGCCATGAGAATCTGGCAATGGGCAGAGTCCACCGGTCGCTTTCTGATCGCAACGCACATCCCTCGGTCATCCGACGTCATAGCCGACAGGCTGAGCAGAACAATACTATTGCCTCACGAGTGGTCCCTCAAACAGTCAGTTGCGAGAAGGATTTTTCAAATGGGGCCAGCCTACCTGCGACCGGTTTGCGGCTCCAATGAGCGCCAAATGCAGGAGCTACGCTGCGCTATTCCCCCCTCCAGGGGAAGTCGCCAGCGACGCGCTGGTGCACGATTGGCCCCGGGTCTCCTATATGCTTTTCCTCCATTTCCCTGATTGCAAAGTTTCTACAGAAAGCCAACAACCTTCAGAGGACTATTATTCTCATTGCCTCGTTCTGGCCTCGTCAAATTTGGTTCCCCTTTCTATTGCATCACCGCATTCGGGGACCTTGGATGCTGGACCCAGAGCCAGATCTACTGACTCACTCATCAGGAGTTCCTCACCCATCTCTAGAATCTCTCCATCTAGCAGCTTGGCTGCTCCGCTTTTAGCCAGGTCGGTTCCCCTTACATCGGCGGTTCAAGATATTTTAGTAGCTTCTCATAAAGTTTCCACTACAAAGACTTACACCAGTAAGTGGAAGCGTTTTGTCTTCTGGTAGTCACATCATTTGGACCCTGTTACAGCTCCGTTAAACAAGGTTTTAGAGTTCTTGACTGAATTATTTCATGAAGGAGCTTCCGGCTACTTTGAGTACAGTTAGCTGCCATTTCTAACTATCATGTAGAAGAATGTGGTGCCTATTATGGCTCACAGACTTTGTAAAGCCTTTTAAAAGGTTCTTTTCATATCAGACCACCAGTCAGAAGTCCGACATCACCGTGGAATTTAAACTTGTTGCTCTCTAAATTGATGTTGCCACCCTTTGAACCAGCTTCAAGTTGCACATTGAAATTTTTGTCATGGAAAACATTATTTCTAGTGGCCATTACATCTGCTAGACGAGTGTCTGAGCTTCAGGCCCTTTTGGTCAAACATCCTTATTTAATATTTCATTCTGACAGAGTATCCCTACGCACTAATCCATCCTTTCTTCCCAAAGTTTGTTCTTCTAGTAATATTAATCAGTCCATTGAATTACCCACCTTCTTTAAAACCACTCTAATAAATTGGAGTATATGTTGCACAAACTGGGCGTCCATAGACAACTCAGATTTTATTTGGATAGAACAAAAGATCACAGGAAATCTGATCAACTATTTGTAGCTTTTGCTGACAGCAGAAAGGGTCTTGCAGTTCTGAAACGAACTCTTTCTAAATGGCTAACTGACTGTATCACATATGTTTATGAAGCTTCTGACCAAACATTATCAGCAAAACCCAGAGGACATTCTACCAGATCAGTGTCTACATCTTTGGCTCACAGCTCGCTTAAACACCTTTAGACACTATTTGTGCGGCTGCTACTTGGGCTAAACCACATACATTTATCTCTCATTACAAAGTGGACAGGGTTTCTAGGGATAGGGCAACCTTTGGTTCCACTGTGCTCAAGAACGTTCTCCCTTGAGTTCCTCAGGATCATGGAGCTAGGGGCGCTACCCATGTGTAAGAACAAAGGCGAGATTGAACACTCTCACATAAAGAAGTTATGTCCTTACCATAACATTCCATGTGGAGTGTTCATCTCGCCTGTTATTACACTCCCACCCTCCCACCCTTAGGAAGAGCGTTCGATTTGGTGCCTGGTCTGGAGTATTCTCCTTCTGCTGTTGCAGTATTAGTGTTACTATCATACTCTTGGTATGTTTGTATATATGTACTTTTATGTATATAGTTGGCATGTGTGCGTGCTTTATGTCTGGTTTGTTTGCAAACTAGATCTGAGGTAAAGGCATAGGGGGATTGTGGGTATTAGATGTCCTCGAGCTTCTTCTCGATGCAGAGCTTGCAGTCGGCCGGCACGGAGCCGAGGATCGGCTCCGAACCCATGTGTAATAACCAAGGCGAGATGAACACTCCACATGGAACGTTATGGTAAGGACATAACTTCTTTTTATGGCCACTCTAGCACCTATAATAAGATTAGTGCTTTAGGGGCAGGTAGCTAGCATCACAGTAGATAACTCCCCCCCCCCATGACATCCCCACTTAGAAATGGGGAGACTTCATTGTTTGCTACCATCCAGAGAGAGAAAATAGTTTACTCTGTGTGACTCCCGTGCACTGGCCCAGTAATCAAGGAGCCACAATCCTCACCACTAATACCAGTGAAAGGCGTCCACATTGGGAAGGATAACAAATACACACACACAGTAAAGTACAATTTCCCTTAAGAGCACACAGAGATCACAGTCAGTCTGGGGCTGGTTTCTCCCTTTCTCTTCAGATCCGTAATAAGACTCCCCACTGGCACAGCTATAGGGTACAGATCTCAGCTGAGTAGTCAAGCCAAAACCTCCAGTGCCCTCTCTGTCTAACCAGTGCTTCGTGTCCCTGCCCAAGTAGCTGACACACACACACACTTTGAGATTTGGTTTATATATACAGCTCACTTTGGAATTTAAAATCATGATGGAAGGTTGGATGTGAGGTACCTGACACCTACAACAATCAGGCTTGTAGTACTCCAGAAGAACAACCCTATACAGAGAACTGCTCAATTGGAGGAATCCCTCTACAGAAACAGTATTTGAACGTCCCTGACACCTACAACAATCAGGCTTGTAGTACTCCAGCCAACTCCAGACGAACAGCCCTATACAGAATATCGCTCAATTGGAGGAATCCCTCTACAGAAACAGTATTTGAACATATGTTCAGTATTAATAATACATACTCCTGACTGTATTGCCCTCTTATTATGCCCACTGAGTACTGCTCCTGGTCAGCTACATAACATTACTGTGAACCCCCCACCCCACTGACGTATGTTATTTGGCCTTTAGCTTAGTCACCTGTTTCCTACCCTCTACTGAACTTCTCTAACCTAGCTCTCTTCTTTCCCTCCTATCCTCCACTGCATACCCCCCTCTTACCTCTACTTCCTCCTTTTGCCTGTCCTTCCACCATCCACCTTGCTCACTTGAACCCTTTACTACCTTAGACCTTGTGCCCCCCTGTCCTGCCAGGGCTTTCCCAGCTTACTCCATAGTCTAGATATCCTGGGCTCTTCCCTCCTCGTAGATTTTAGGCTTCCCTCCTCAACGATTTTAGGCATAACATCTCTTTCTGAGGAAGGTAAATACCAGAGAGAGAGGTGTAGAATAGCTTTTCCAGGAAAGTAAATTGCTATTCAGTGTATTCCATGCCATACCCCTCTCCTAGCTGATTGTTTTCCATAACTGCTGCTGCTGCTCCTCTAGGACAGTGCTGCCCTGCTCTGTTCGCTAAGCTCACTCTGCTTCCCTACCCTACCCCCATTCCCACCCCCATTTCAATTACACTTATAGCTGCTAGCCACTCCCTCCCCCCAACTCACACACCTAATCTCTCAATATAACCACACCCTCAGTCTTCACTCACACATACCACACCACACCCTTTTCATTATCACCATTAACTGCTCCTCTACCCACCCTCCCACTCAGCAACTCCTACTATCACTCACCACTCCTCTCCCACTACAAAAAGTAACATAAAAGGAGAAAAAACAAACTAATACAATGGCTCTCCTACACTTAAAGAACGCTTTCTATACATTAACTACTTTAGTTCTTCTCTGGTTATCCATCCTTACATCCTACCACACACAACTTCATCTCACCTATCCACCTCAATGACAAACTGAAACCACAGCCAGTACACTAAAGCTAACACACTTCCCTATACTCCATTTGACCTTACCCCAACTCAACTCCACTGCTATGTTAATTATAAACCAACAAACAAAATTAACCCCTACTTATCCCAGAAACAAAATACAATACTGCAAAAACTACTCGAGCTCTACATATACCTAACTCTAAAACTCTCTTGCTGTGGAGACATACACCCCAATCCAGGACCCATTACTTCACTCCACCCAGACCTAACCAACCAAACCCTCTTTATAACAGACCAACCTCCTCTCTTCTGCTGTTAAACATTAATGTATGAAGTATACTTAACAAAGTTGAGGACCTCCATGCACTATTGGCATTATACAAACCAGATTTAGCCATACTTACAGAAACTTGGCTTAGACCAGAACACCATGATAATGAGATAACACCCCCTAGTTACAATATTATACAGAAGGATAGGCAAGGGAAAAAAGGAGGAGGTGTAGCCATTCTGTTTCAAAATAATCTCGCAGCAGAACAGCTTAACTACAACTCACAAGATGTCAATGACATAGAACTCATTCTTGCTAAATTAAAACTAAACTCTAGCAAATACATAGTCATAGCAGGTGACTATATCCCCCCAGGAAACAATACTGACACTATGGAGACCCTGCTACACTGGATGACTATCTCCCCTCCTCATGAGGCCATACTCCTAGGGGATTTTAATATTGTCTGGTCTGACTGTACCAGATACAGTCCCTCTACCCACATTAACCTACATGGGTTTACCCAAGTCATAGATACCCCCACAAGAGTTGATAAGAAAACCAAATGACAATCCATCTTAGATCGGATACTTCTGTCTGACCACACCTTGGCAAACCAGGCAGGCTGCCTACATGACAGTTTAACCGACCACCAACCAACCTACCTTATTAGAAATAAATCCAATACTATAACCAACCCATCCTCAGAATAGTTCACAACAAAAAAAACATCAAAACCAAGGACCTAAACAACAAACTAAAACACTGTGACTGGTCTCCCCTTAAACACCTACCCCTAGATGAGGCAGTAGACTACTTTAACTCAACCTTTCTCAAAATCCTAAACAGTCATGCACCAGCCCGTACCATCCAAGTTAAACTAACTATGCCCCTTTGCTAACAAAAGAAACCAGAACCATAATGAAAGATAGAGATAGAGCCTGGGCTCAGTTTCATAAACTTAAAACCACCACCACAAAACAAGTCTTCTTAGCACTCCGGAACAAGACCAAAAAAACATATAAAACCAATTACTATAAAACCTTGCAAGACAAACACACACACAACCCTCAGAAATTCTGGTCCTCAATAAATAGATTAATGCACCAAGGTAAAACCAGCACTCCCACGCCCATAGTACCAACTGACACTGAGGACATCCCTACCCAATTCAACAAATTCTTCACCGAAACAGTTCTAGCCTTATCCAACACCCTAAGTAGCACCACCATTCCCACACCTTCACCAACCCCTACTACCCCTATTACACAACAACCTCCCCCCCAGCTTCTCCTTCTCCCCAGCATCCACACAACTCATTACTAAACTCCTCAAGAAATTGAAACCTACCACACTGGCTGCTGATAAACTTCCTACTGATTTTTTTCAACTATTAGCTGATGCCATATCTTACCCTTTGTCTATCCTCATTAACAGATCCATATCTGAATCTAAAGTACCTACCCTCTGGAAAATATCTCATATTATTCCACTCCACAAAGGTGGAAACTCCCTTGAGCTCATCAACTACCAGCCAGTTGCAATTTTATCACCCCTATCAAAAATACTTGAAAGAGTAGTACATACATAACTAATGTAATACCTTCTAGAAAATAACCTTGTATCAGCATCACAACATGGATTTTGTCCCTCCCATAGTACCACAACAGCCCTATTGTCCTATACCAACATAATCAATACCCACAGAAACAACGGACTTTTTGTATCCTCTGTTTTCTTAGACATATCCAAGGCCTTTGACATGGTCAACCACAGTATGCTTCTCAAAACTCTATCTACCCTCAACCTAAACTCCCTCACTATATCATGGTTCAGCAGTTCTTTATCAAGCCGACAACAAGCAGTTCTATGACAGGACCAACTATCCTCCCTTCTACCTGTATCTATTGGAGTCCCTCAAGGCTCCATTCTTGGTCCCTTACTATTCTCCATATTTACAAATCAGATAGCTGCTTCCTCTCCTTCTGCCTCTATAGTGCAATTTGCTGATAACACTACTATCATTTGTGCTGCCCCTACCCTAAGCAAGCTACAAACAATAACACAACACAGCTTCACTCTGGCCAAAGCATGGTTTTCTACCATAAAACTTTTACTCAATCCCAAAAAAACAAAACTAATTCTCTTCAGCCCAGATAGATCCCCTGCATTCAACGACTTCATCATTAACTCAAAGGACAATACCTCAATCACCCCAACAGCACACACTAAACTCCTAGGAGTAGTAATTGATAACAAACTCAGATTTGATATACACATAGCCCAAACAATCAAAAAAAAGTTCACAAAAAGCTAGGTCTCTTGAATAGGAATAAGCAATTCATGAATTATACCAAAGCCACTATTGCCAGAACCCATCTATTATCCACCCTACTGTATGGCTCCCCAATCCTGACTAATCTTCACCACAGCGAACAAAACAAAATGGCATCTTGCTACAACAAGATTGCCAAATTTGCCACAGGTGCCTCTAATAGAGCCCGCCACTGTCTTTCCCTCAGACAGCCCAACTGCCTCGAGCTGCCTCAGTTACTTCTTACCACTCAACTCTCCACAGCCCACAAGCTATATTACCTCCCAAATAAACCCCCCATTTTACAAAACCTAATACAACCCTACGCCACCACCCAAACCTTAAGATCAACAGACCAAAATCACATAAATGTCATCAAACCTAGGAATGAGGCTGGCAAATCTCTTTTTGCCTGTTCTATAGCAAAAGTCTGGAACTCACTTCCAAAACACATAACTTCTACAAGTTCTGCTCCACAATTTAAAAAAAACTACTCAAAACCCACTACTTTAACAACTGGATATGCCCACGTGACTCCCCAGGCTAATCCACTACATTTGCAGTGATACAATTATTCTATCAAGGATCACCTAATACTGCCTAACCTCTGTATATTAATTAGGTTCATAGGTTCATAGATTAGTACTAAGCTAACTGCCCTTGCAAGCCATTTTAAGCTTAGCCAATTATCCCTTGAGACTCAAACCCTGCATCTTGTGTTTGTAAGGCAAACACCTTAACCATTAGGCCATCCTCCCAACCCTCATAACCAGTCCTAAGACCTCTCAGGTAAAAGTTTGTGTTTCAGAAGACCCCCAGCTGCATCCAGTTGACATTTTTGTGATGGATAAATTGTGCAGGCTGGCTTTCTTTGCTATGCAGAATAGTTTACATCATGCTTTTTGAGGTAATTACTTGATTTGTTTGCAAGGTTTGTCTTCATTAATGTCCATGACTTTTCTTAGTGTGGCCAAGGACATTGCAGTGATTCTAAATATTGAGTTTGTCTGGTCTTGATGTGAGTTTCATGTCTTTGATTACACAGAGTTCATGCCCTTTATATCAAAAGTTCAGCTTACACCTAGGGGTCTGAACCCCTAGTGTAACAAAGCTTGCTTTAAGTCTTGAAACCTGTTCTTTGTCAGTTAGTCAATGCAGAAGCTTGCAGCAGCAACCATATATATATATATATATATATATATATATATATATATATATATATATATATATATATATATTTTTTTTTTTTTTTTGGGGGTGGGGAGGTGTTGGCAACTTCTATTACTCCTGAACTTCAGTTTTCTTTAATCCATCATTGCAGCAGTGGTTAGCAGTGTAAGAGAATAGTACAGGAAATTAATGGGAAAGTTAATATGGTTTAAAAGAAATTATAAATGAGGTTATCCATGCTGGACTCAAGATGTGTAAGGACTGTTCAGCTTTCTTTTCCTACTGGATAAAAACTCTTCACTGGGATGACCTTTGGAACAAGCCCTGTCATTGTTCCGTGGCATTCAGCATTTCACTGTCATGTCAGGGCATTAAACCTCTGAGTATTACAAGCTTTAGCAAGCATTTAAAGACTAGAAGTGCAGTTATGCCAGGAGATTACAGGGTGTACCAAATTAATGCTTAATACAGTGACTGACAGACCCCTGGGCCTTGGGTAAAACTGAATTTTCTCCTTCACAAAATAAACATTAAACTGGTATGCCTTATAAATGTGACATCTGTTGAATTGAAAATCTCTCCCATAACTGCTACAATAATTGTCTTGTGTTTTACCTTTATATAAATATATATATAAATATATATATAAGTATATATATATATATAAATATATATATTTATATATAAATATATATATTTATATATATATATGTATATATATATATAGGTTCATAGGTTCATACTAGGCTATCTGCCCTAGGGCATTTATAAGCCTAGCCAGAATGTGTTTGGCTTTCGCCACCCATTTTAAATTTATTTTGCTATGCCCTTTTTCGAGGTTAGTATACTATGCCTCTGTCTAACAGTGACACAGATGTGATATCCGGGGTAAACCTACGATCTCCCATCCACTCATCAAGATTCCTCTTGAAGAGAGTCAATGAGGGACTCTGCCTAGCCTGGACTGGGATTTTATTCCAGAGTGAAGGGAGCCTCTGGGTTATGAATCTGTCCCTCCAGCATGTTCTATTTATTTCAGTGCTGAGGTTCAAGTCTCTCGAGTGCGTAGCTCGATGGGATTTGGATTTTCTGAGGTGCAGCATGTCCATTAATTCCAGGTTGGACATGGCTTTATACGTCAGGCACAGATCGCCTCTGAACAGGCGGTATGCCACTGAGTAGAGCTGGAGTTTCTTTAAACGGGCAGCATATGGCATCTGTTTGAGCCCTTTGATCCTCTTGGTGAGGTACTTTTGGGGTCTTTCCAGTTGCTGCAGGTGTCTGGTAAGGTACATCCCAAAAGGGCATTGTACTCAATTATGGGCCTGATGAGGGATGAGTAAAGAGGCACGATGACCTCCCCTGATCTAGATGTGAATCCCTTCATGATTAGGTGGGCTATATAAAATGTTTTTCTAACCACTTTGGCCACGTGGTTGTCAAATGAGAGATTGCTATCAACTTGGGTCCCCAGGTCCCTAATTACTTCTTCTGTACTTAATGGATTACCACCTATGTGGTAATTTGTGGGCACTTTGTTTTTGCCAAAGTGGATGACTATACACTTTTTGGCATTTAGCTTGAGGCCATGGCTCTGGCACCAGTTGTCTGTTTCTATGAGGCCCTTTTGGAGGATGCTTGTGTCGGCTGGGGAGTCGATTATGGCGCCCAGTTTGCAGTCGTCTGCGAACTTGGTCAGCCACAGTCCTTCCGTGTTGGCCTGTACCGCCGAGAAATATATACCAAACAAGAGAGGTCCCAGGACTGAGCCTTGTGGGACACCACTTGTTAACTGGTTTGGAGTCCGACATGGCTCCAGCAATTCTAACCATGTGGGTTCTGTCCTTGAGCCAGTTTGCAATCCATCTAGTGACATAGGGGTTTATATTTAAGCTGGTGAGCTTATCTATAATGCCCGAGTGGGGTATTGTATCGAAGGCTTTGCGAGGTCCAGGTAGGCTGTGTGGACCACCTTCCCTGTCAATGGCCTTGGTGACTGTTTCAAAGAAATCGACCAGGTTTAAGAGGCAGGATCTGCCCTTAACAAAGCCGAACTGGGTAGGATCCAGTGTCTGTAGGTCCCCAATATCTTTATTTATGAGGTCCATGATGATCCTTTCCATAGCTTTGCAGACCAAGCTAGTCAGGCTTATGGGGCGATAGTTTCCAGGATCCGTTGAGGCACCACCTTTATGGAGAGGGACCACTGTTGCTGTACGCCACTCTTTGGGCACATATCCTGTAGTAAGGCTGAGATTGAACAGTATTCTTAACTAACGATGTTATGTTCTGTTCGTATCTATTTATACATCTCTGAAGACAGTTAAACATATTCCTACATACAAGTGGTATACTTCTAGAATACAATAATTGTATCTATACATGGATCTGTGAAGAAATGTAAAATATGTTCTTGTATAATATTGTATGCATTTAGGAGAAAGTGTTGTAATTCTTAAAATGTTATTTGTTAGATTGTTTTTTAAGTGGAGCTTTTCTCCCCAGGCCTCCGCTGAAAATGGACCTGTGTCCAGTCGGACTTTCCCAGTCAACAAATGTAAAATAAAAAATAAATAAAATATACATATACAAACACACAGACACTCCTGGGGAAGGCTGTCACAGTTTCTCCAGCTATGCCCCCTCCTGCCAGGCTATAAGGTAGTAATCACTGCCACCAACTACACTTATCAGCTGCTAAAAAGGCCCTTAACAAAGGGTGTCCAATTATTACTGTGCAATATTATCCAATTAGTAAGTGTGATGAACACAAGGCGTATTTGGAGTGGCTTTGTGCAGTATCACTATATACATGCTAGACTAAAGCTGACTAAAGTTGTATCTAACTCTAAGAGCAATCACAGCTCTAAATAAACTTACATATAGAGCAAAGGCAGAGTGCTGGTGAGTGGTCAGTTCTTCAGACAAAATCCAAAATGACCTGATACTCTCTTGTCTGAGAAATTCTTAAAAATAATACATCCCTGCTGTCTCATTTTAGATTACATCATTCTTCCCTGGTTCCCAGGCTAACAAACTCAAAGTTTTAACATTTCTTTGATCTTACACCTGGCCAGGAAACTACAGCAATAAAAGACATAAAATGTAGCAATTAACTCTGGTCTCAAAACAATAGAAGGAATTCCTCAGTCCAGACATTATGTCTCCAAGCTTTGAGATCAAACAGTCATACAATGCTTGACGTATCAGCTTTCTTCCAGCAGAGTCCACTGTGGTTACATTTTTTGAAGTTAAACATTTAACACAGTTTTCTTGCATTTAAGAGGACAAGCCTGTGGATTATATTCATATTTACAATGACATAGAATTATCTCCAAAATTCTAGCTAGGCTGGCATCCTTCACATACCTTCACACTCCACACCAGTCTTTTGCAGCAGTTGCCTGAAAAAAATATCTCCGTAAATGAATAAGAATGACTTGATGTTCATCATACTGTTCAATGTTGGCAGTCATCAGTCTTAGGACATCCTGCCAGCAAGTAACCCAACTTCCAGAGCTGTGCTTTCCCTGAAAGGTTCATCTGACTCTCTCCTACTGCCACATAAGGATGTTCATGGTATTAGAGGAACATGTTCTGATGCCAACTTCTGATCCTTCTTGCCACACAATTCCCTACCATAAATTGTCTCAGCATCATCAGTCTCTTGGTCAGCGTTCCTCCAGAAGTAGTACCCTATGTGGGATTTTCTTGTATCCTGTCGCATTCTTTTGAATTATTGTTTTGCTTTGTGATGTCTGTTCTTGAATTTCATTCAGTCTTTTCCTTTAAAGCTAACAACTGCATTGCATCTCTGAAGCAGATTTCCCATAAAGACTACCACTCCCCTTGTCTTTTCAGGTTCTGCGCAGAGCACATCATGGATGCTTGCTGCATTGCACTGGTTTTGCCTCAAGGATAATAAGGAAAAGAGGCTAAACCTATTTCAGAGTTTGCAGCTAAAAAAGAGGCATGTGCATGATTCCAGACAGCTGTGGAGCCTGCCTCTGAGGGAAAAACATGTCGATAGAAGACATGGGGAGAAATGTCAGGAGACTGAGAATGTTTTTATGAATGACTCTGATCTCCCTAGGTGCAGTGACACCAGACAAAATGAGGCACTGTGTTTGTTCACCAAGACTTCTGGCATAACCATAGTGTAGGCCGCCATGCTGTTGGCTTTGAACATGTACTTCTGGACCATATACAGTATTGCACCTTCCAGTAATAAGGGGGCCTTGTTGTCAGAAGCTGGTGCTCTTGTTACTTATGGGGAGAAGGTGGTTTTCCCATAGTCTGAGTTTGTGTTCTGGGAAACTGACTCAAATTTCAGTTTCCCACAATCCAAGGCAGGTTCTTTCCAAAGATGTGAGGCACAAAGCATCAAAAGCCAAGCCAGTTCCCCTCTGCTTACCTTGGCTTGGGTCTGGCAGTGCTTTGGTGTCATTGACTTCCCTGAGTTCTTCTCAACAACTCTTCCAGTTGGCGTAGGATTTCATGTCCTTCCTGAAATCTAAGCAGCCAGCTGTGGAAATACCTGAGACGTCTTTGGCTCCTCCTGAAAGGAGGCAGGTGGCACCTGCTGTGGAGGAGTCAAATACCCCTAATTTTGAGGCAGATTCCTTCTGCGTCTCCCCCAGATGATTTCATATTTGGGAGTACCCCTCATAAGATAAGGGAAAAGTTCCACTGAGAGTCTGAGGAGTAACCAAGAGGCCTAAATCAGGTATAGAGCTTTTCTGGCCCTGTCTGAGCCTAGGGCACTTGTTGTCCTAGAAGATGTGTCTGTTATTGCATCTGTAGAGCCAGAGTCCCCCCCCCCCCTCCGAGGAAGTGGGATCACATTTACGGGGTCAAGGCTTCCCATAAATTTCTGTATGGGAATCTTCTAGCTGATCCATCTCAAACGCATTTCCCAATGACAGGGAGAGCAGAATACAAAACAGATTTGGGAAGATTTGTATTCCTTCAGAGCCTTGAGCTACCAAACCCTACATGCTTACCTAACCACAGTTTCTGATGAAAAAAGATGAGGGCTAAGATAGGGGGGATCTCAGCCTGAAGCAGGAAGTGCATGAGTTATGTGACCTCTTGGCACAAGTTTGCCAAGCACTCCAAAAATTGTAGATGTGATGATGATGATGCATCATGGTGCAGCAGCAGTTACTGCATTTGTAATCTGGTGAACTACTCTGCCCCTTCTAGACCATGTTAAGACAGAGCTCCTGAATGCACCACTGAATAACGACCTCCTCTTGGACCCCTTCAGAAGACATCTTCAAAAGACTGGAAGAGAAAGGTTAGACAGCAGTCTGTGAAACTGCTCTTTCAGTTCTAGTCATCAAAGTTTAGCAGAAACTATCCTTTCTTAATCTTGGTTCTTATACCCAAAGCAGGACAAGAATAAAACTGTGAAGGGAAAAAATTATCAAATTCAGAAAGAAATGTCAAGCCTGGAGTCCACCAAGAATGTGTCTCCCCTCGCAGGGAGTCTGGCTGTCCCCTCCCTTACCACCTCAAAACCACCTTCAATCCTCTGTTTACCCTCCTCTTGAAAACATAGGAGGGTTTATAACTTTTTGTTCAGAACTGGAAAAACAGTACTCGGGATGAATGAATCCCAAACATTTTTCAGCAAAGCTACAGATTGTAGTTTCTAAAATACCCACGGTGCAAAGGAATTCCCTTATTTCAAGAGACCAGCTCAATCTTGTGCCTTCAATATTGGGGGTCCATAAAAAGTGTGCACAGAGAAGAAGAAGAAAAATAGGGCTTCTATTCCAGGGTGTTCTTAGTCCCAAGCAAAGAAGGCATATGGAGACCCGTATTAATGAAAAATCGCATAAATGTGAAGGAAATGGAGGCCATATATATGGGTCAGTAGGCTAGCTCAGTTACCATTTATCAAATAATAAGCAGTAAATAAATAAACGCCCTCCTCATCATTCCAGAATTCAGAATATTTTCCTTTAATATCCCCTCAAGCCGTCTTGGTCCTCTTAGGTCTTAAAATAATGATCCTAATCAGGACTCCTCCTTTCTTCCTAAATCATAGGCATTCAGACCAGTTGTTCGTTTTCTGTCTCTACTTCAGCGGCCTTTAAGTCTAGGGTTCCTCTGGATGACATTTGTTCAGCAGCCACTTGGGCTTCCTCTCATACCTTTATTACGGTAGAGCATCCTATGGTGCTCTGGAATATCCTTCCATGATGGCCGGACTGAAGTTGCTGACAAATGGATTCTCCTAGATTTAAGTTATGTACTCCATCTGGCCTTGTCAGTTTCCTGCATAGGGTGTGTTACCCTGAGGTCCTGGATAAACCATGCGGTTCGGATCCGATATCAGATCCATACCCACAGGTTGCAGACAAATGAATCCACCTACTCAGATGGAACGTTATGGTAAGTACATAACTTCTAATTACCTTCATATCCCCCTTTGCCAAAGACCACAGAAAGTCACTACAGTTTTCAGTGGAGGGGAATCATTACCAGTTCGCTTCCTTGCCTTTTGACTTGTCTGCTCCATTGATAATCTTTGCCTGGCTCAAGTAATAGCCATCCGCAGACCAAAGGCCATTTATATCTGCCCTTGTTTGGATGATTGTCTCCTTCAAGAAAACTCTATGGAGGAAATACGCAAAGCTTTTCACTTTATCCTGAAGTATAGTATGGACCTGGGCCTTTCATTTAACCCAGAGAAGTTCATTCTCCCCCCCCCCAAAAAAAGACCCCAGTTCTCTTGGTTGCAGATGTTCATCGTGTTACCCTGCTGCAGTCATCACACTTGGGTTATCCTGTCGTCAGGCGGTCCCACAGTCGGCCTGAATTCCAAAGTCTTGGTCTGGCATTGGTTGCTGCCGCTTCCTCCCTGACGTCAGTGCACCAGGGGTATATAAGAGGCATCCAACGCCATTTTCTTTAGTCTTTCTTGCCGCGCGGTGCCCGAAGCAGAAGCAGTTCGCAAGTGCCGGTCGGCCGACTCCTGAGATTTTCGAATCAGACCGATGTCAGAAAAAGTTAACAATTGTATTTCTTGTGGGAAGCAAATACCTCATAAGGACTTTCATTCTTATTGTATACCTTGCCTTAGGCCGAGACCACGATGTCACTGGTTGCCGGTTTTGTGCTAGTTTCAATAAGCGAACTATAAAGCGACACTTTGATTTCACACGACACTACTTTGGTAGGAAATTTAATTACACTATGCTGTCGGAACAACCGACTACCGGCGTGCATAAAAAACGCAAAGATAAAGACAGGCAGCCTAGATCCAAGCCAGACTCTGAGGCCTCGGCTGGGCCGGTCTCCGGTTCACCGGTTTTCAGTGAGGTGCCTACGCAGCCCCCGGCTGCCGCAGAATTGGAACCCCAGACCGCTTTGGATTCTCTGGCTGAGAGTTCTAGGCTGATGTAGCCATTTTCTTTAGGCCCTACCGACGACATTGCAGAAGGAGAAGCCAGTGCTGCAGAAACACCTTCGGTTTCAGAAGGTGTCTTCAGACCAACTACTCTCACCATAAAATCTTATGCTAAACTTAAGACTCCTCTACAACCAAAAAAGGCTGCACTTCAGTATCTAGTTCAAGGCCCCATGCCTAAAAAACAGATGCTTAAAATGGCTGAAGATTTGATTTCTTTCTTTAATCAGGGGTTCCCAACCCCCACCTGACAAAAGGCCTAGACAAGAGGAGGATTATGCCTCCTCTGATCAAGTGTCTATTTCCTCAGGCTCCTCTGAGAAACAGGATTACTCCTTTCCCCCTTATGAAGATTCTGATGCTGAGGATTCCATTCCCTCAGCTTCTCTCCCTGAAGACTATTCCTTTGGGCAAACCTTACATACTATGAGGGAACATTTACACTGGGAAGGTCAGGACTACTCCGACTCAAAGAAAAGGCTCCGAGAGTTTCTTTTACTCCCCCAAAACAGACCACTTGCTATCCCACCCTGTTTTAGACATTGTGGATGATGTTTACTTAGAATCTAGTCTAAATCCAGATTCTCTGCCTCCTGCTCCAGCCAAACCAGATAGATACTATGCCTGACTCGCACAAATTCCTTTACAAAAACCCTGTTGCTGATCCAGAGACAATCTCCCAGGGTCCCAAAGGGGCTAAGGCTTCTATGGCTAAAAATCCTGTGCCCTCTGAAAGGGACTTCAGAGCACTAGATAGGTGGGGGAAGAACGTTTACACCTCAGCTACTCTAGCTATGAGAGCACTAAATTGTCAATTTCACATGCTTAAATACCAGCAATTCCTAATGTCTCAAATAAAACAAAAGATGAGCACGCACCCTCAACAGTCTGAATTCAGGGAAATGCAGGATCTGTTGCATGCAGCTGAACAGGTGGGCAAACATACTTTACAATGTGGATTTGATTCCTTGGAAGCTTCCTGTAGAGCAGCTGTTACTGGGTCTGTTATACGTAGGCATGCTTGGTTAAAGGAACAAACTCTGCCTGATCATGTTAAAGCAAAGTTACTAGATGTACCCTTACAGCAGGATGTCCTATTTTGGGTTAAAGAAAAAGAAGTTTTAAAGAAAATGGAGGATAAGGCAAAATCTATGCAGACGGTCAAAGATTTCTTACATGTTCAGCCCCCACGCTTCAGCAGAAATTGGTCAACAAAAATTGGTCCTTTCCAGCTACTGACAGACCACAGAGGGGTAAATACAGGTGCCCAAAGGGCCGAGGACAAGCACAAATCCATTACAAACCTCGACAATGGGGCACTGCAATACAGAAGGGAGGAGAAGACAGGTCCCAAACTACTAGAAGGCAAAAACAATGACTTAAACCTCAAACTGCCAAGCAAAACTCTCTTGGCAGCTCCCTTGGGAGGAAATTTAGTACTTTTTACAGACAACTGGCGCATCATCACAAAGGACAAATGGGTCCTAAACATTATCTCACAAGGATACAGATTCCATTTCCACACCTTGCCAAGGATAAGCCACAAAATCAATGGGCAGAAGCACAAAAACAAATTTCAGCTCTCATGGACATGAGAGCCATTCAACTGGTACCTACACAGGAGCAAGGCCAAGGACTTTACTTAAGGCTCTTTCTAGTCCCCAGAAAGGACAATGCTTGGAGACCCATTCTGGACCTTTCAATTCTAAACACCTTCTTACAAGTACCCAAATTCAAGATGCTAACACTACAGCAGCTTCTTCCCATGTTGGGCAAGAAAGCATGGCTAGTAACGTTGGACCTCAAGGAGGCATACCTGCATGTCCCTATCAGACAAAATTGCAGAAGATACCTCCGTTTCATTGCAGGTTCAACCCATTACCAATTCTCTGCACTGCCCTTGGCTTATCCACTGCGCCCACGGTCTTCACAAAATGCCTGGCACCAGTAATTGCATACTGCAGACAAAGAGGAATTAAAATATACCCATACCTGGACGACTGCCTCATCCAAGCAGAAAGCAAGGACATTCTCTTACAACATCTGGCTTTTGTAAAACACCTTCTAAGTTGCCTAGGGTACACAGTAAATGAAAAGACATCAAAACTAGTACCCTCACAAAATATGACATTTCTGGGTGCCAGCTTGAATACAACGGCCCAGATGGCTTATCTGACGCCAGACAAACAACTACAACTGACTCAATACTTCAAAACAATGGCAACAAAGACCCAACTCCTTGCAAGAAAAATTCTGCAGGCCTTGGGCTTCATGGCATCTTGCATACTACTAATACCATTTGCAAAACTGCATATGAGGAAATTACAATGGTACCTAAAAAGCGTATGGACTCAACACAGCCACAGCTTGGACACAATGACATCTCTCATTCCCTGCCTTCAACAGGAGTTTCTATGGTGGTCACAGGCATGTCACCTCAACAAGGGTCAGCCTTTCACCTTACCCCCAGCCAGGCAAACTATGACAACAGATGCATCGGACTATGCCTGGGGGCACACATGGCAGGACGGTGCATTCAAGGCATATGGACTGCAAATCAAAGGAATCTGCACATCAATCAAAAAGAAATGCTAGCTGTACAGAATGCCCTGACAGCCTTCAAGGACCTCTTACATCCAGGACAGCTTACAATAAGGACGGACAACACCACAGTAATGTGGTACATAAACAAACAAGGGGGTACACACTCCTACCCTCTATGCAGGCAAGCAATGACCTTGTGGAACACAGCACTGGCTTACCAAGTTCAATTACAAGCTCAATTCCTGCCAGGAAAAAAGAACACATTGGCAGACGACCTAAGCAGAAACATCATGGATCCCCACGAGTGGAAACTGGATCCACAAGTATTTGCAATGATAACTCAAAAATGGGGGCACCTAGACATAGACCTGTTTGCCAGCCCCCAAAACTACCAGCTAGCAAAATTTTGTACAAGGACATTTCACCATCAAGCTTGTAAAGTGGATGCACTCTCATTCAGTTGGTAAAAGCTAACAGTATATGCCTTCCCTCCATTGTCCCTTCTCACAAAGGTGCTGCTGAAAGTCAGGATGGAGAGACCCAGAATGATACTCATTGCCCCAGACTGGCCACGCCAGCACTGGTACCCACTATTAAGGAATATGGCCCAGGGCCCACCATGGATTTTACCACAAATTACTCATCTGCTCACACAGCAAGACAGTTAGATTCTACACAGCCAGCTCAAAACCTTAAATTTGGCTGCATGGCAAATCACCTAAGCAACCAGCCAGCTCCTCTTTCACAAGCTGTTATGGATGTTATTCTGGAAGCCAGGAGGCCCAGCACCAGGAAAGCCTACTCAGACAAATGGAAAAGGTTTTGTGCCTGGAACCAAGCTAAAGGCCAAAATACCCTTCAGCCAGACATACCTCAGATTCAACAATATTTAACTGAGATGCTACACAAAAGGCTTTTTTTTTCATCTATTAAAATCCACGCCTCAGCTGTTTCAGCTTATTACAACATGGGCCCTCCCTTATTTCCACATCCACTTCTAAGGCAGTTTCTCAGAGGGGCCAAAAACATTAGGCATCCCAGGAGAGCACCAACACCAACCTGGGACCTCAATTTTGTTCTGGAAAAACTTATGCTACCTCCTTTTGAACCAGCTTTCTCAGCTGACTTAAAGTTTATATCATGGAAGACTGCCCTGCTGCTAGCAATAACTTCAGCCAGAAGAATCTCAGAGCTTCAGGCACTAATGGCAGTAGAGCCTTTCCTCATTTTTCATCAAGACAGAGTTTCTCTACGAACTAACCCCTCCTTTATGCCTAAGGTGGTATCCACTGTGGCTCTAAATCAAACCATCCACTCACCCACCTTCTTTCCAAATCCACAGAACAAAGGAGAAAGACTCCTGCACTCCTTGGACATTCACAGGCAACTACGTTGCTACTTGGATAAAACTAAGGTTTTCAGAAAATCTGACCAGCTGTTTGTATCCTATGCTACAGCATCACAAGGAAAGGCTATCTCAAAACAGACCATTTCCAAATGGATAGGACATTGCATACGTTTTTGTTACACCTACCATGGAAAACCAGTTCCTGCTAGCATAAGGCCCCACTCTACCAGGGCAGCAGCTACATCTACAGCCTTCCTCAGGGGGGTGCCAACCAAGGATATTTTGGAAGCTGCAACTTGGAGTTCAGTACACACCTTCAACAAACACTATCACTTACCACTTTACTCTAAAACTAGAGCTGGTTTCGCCACTGCAGTTTTTCAGGGCCTTCTAGCCTCCTCTAACCCTGTTTGACTCCACCTCCCATCCTTAGCTTTGGGATTCTACCCAAGTGTGATGACTGCAGCAGGGTAACACGATGAACATAGTACAGTTTTGTACCTACCATAAGTGTAGATGTTCAAGTGTATACCCTGCTGCAGTCCAGGTTACCCGCCCTCCATCCCCTCTGACCTAACTAAAACCTTTCAATACCATAAAATCTGATACAACCTTTGTGGTGTATTTGCTTATAGCTGGAGGGATGTTTTGTTTGTGCTAAACTTTTATTATTGGTACTATCTACTGACCATCTTTTGGGGGGCACCTGACATCTGGGGCAAGAAAAACTGAAGAAAATGGCATTGGATGCCTCTTATATACCCCTGGCGCACTGACGTCAGGGAAAAAGCAACAGCAACCGATGCCGGACCAAGACTTTGGAATTCAGGCCGACTACGGGACTGCCTGATGACAGAATAACCCAAGTGTGATGACTGCAGCAAGGGTATACACTCAAACATCTACATTTATGGTAGGTACAAAACTGTACTTTTTGTACACAGACAAGCTACTTTTACCTGAGGACAGGGTTATTTCTCTGAACCTATACCTACAGAATGTCCCAGAATTGGAGGTGCTGTCAACCAGGGAGTTCCTCAGAGAGCTAGGCTTCACAACTTCCTGCATCTTAGTGGTGCTCTTAGCCCATGGTACCAAAGGAATAAATGGTGTCAGCATTCATATGCTCTGGAAAACAAGATTCATCTCTTCCCTTGCTTAAGAACAAAGATCTGAAGTTGGGTACAGCAACTTCAGCTCGACTAAAAATGTCATTCTGAGCACCCCAGCCCACACCAACCCTCACCACAGTCTCCTTTGATCTAGCCTGAAAAGCTAATACAAGTCCACTTCAGTTCAAGGAATTTGGCACCACAAATTGAGAAGGAAGCATATACATGTGAAGGAAATGGAGGCTATAATTCTGGCACTGAAAGTATTCTGCTAGGTTTGGGGAAAAAGGGTTCCTTCAGATCTTGGCAGACAGTACAACAGTGAATGTGGTACATTAACCATCCGGGTGAAACCCATTTATGTGTACTGTGTATACTGGCTGTGCAAGTTTGGGAGGTCACCTAAGAGGCATGCATGAGTTTAGAAAATGTGTTGGCAGATAGGCTGATCAAATAAAAGATTAGACCCTAACGAGTCTGTTGAACAGGGATGTCTTCTTAGATGTGGTCTGGAATGTTGGGTCTGCCAGATAATAGACCTTTATGCTTCACCTCTGAACAGGCATTTGAGGAAGCTGTGCTGTAGAGCCACATCTCTAGGTGCCTGGAAGATAGATGTATTCTTCTTCAAATGAGCAGGTCTACCCCCTTTTCTTTCTTTTTTTTAAACACTTTTTCCTCCTATATCCCCAATCCCCAATCCCCAGGGTATTATTAAATTCAAGGGGATAGGCTAATAGCCATTGTGATAGCTCCCTTTCTTGTGAAGATAAAACTGGATTTTTATCATTACATCTCTGTTGCAGTAGCCTAAGCTTATATATGGGTTATATTCTACCAGGGATATGATAACCAGCCAGCTTCCATAGGCAATTTCCAGTCATCTTAACAGATTGAGGATAGTGGTGTAAAGTCAGTAGTTAGGGTGCCAAACTTCAGAATGTTCTTGCTGTACAAGTACACTCTTCAGTGCAAGCTTTTGGTGATCAACGTTTGGCTGGTGCTTTTCCACGGATGGTACGATAAGTACCCGTTGGATAGTGACTTATTAGTTTTTGTGAAGAAAAGTGCATCTTTTTTGTCAGGAATTATTGTTAAGATCTAGGAATGCCATTTTTAGTGGCTGCCATTAAACAATTTTACCTTAAAACTTGCCTTTCTAGTTAAGGTTTTCACTGGGGAGTCCCTTTCAGATTACTTTTTTGTGAAAAAGCTTTACTTTTTTGTCAAAACATTATAACTAATGGCTAGGACTAGAGTTTTTGGGGTTGTCATTAAAAATGTACCTTTTTCAGTCAGGCTGTACCACCAATTCTCCAAGGCTCCACTAACTGCTTTTCAGATACATTTTGTCAATAGTTACATGAACTAGGCTTCTGGCTATTTAGTCCCCCCCCCCGATTTGCCAAAAAAAAAAAAACTGTATAGGAATCTTTGGACTTGAAGCCAGCTTCCACTTCACCTCATCTGGCAATGAGTGACCCCTTTGTAACCATTTCAGCTACCTCAGACTGCTTGTAAGTAACTTCCTGTCCCTCTGGTATTGCTCCTCAAGATGCTGCTAGGTACTGAGAGTTAAATGTGTCCCCTGCAGCTGTTTGGCTTTCTCTTTGGTCAGGGGAGCTTGACCACCACACTTGGCAGTATCAGAGGAAGGAGAAAGGACAGTGTTCTACCACAAAGCCACTCTGAGGTGCCTGATTCTCTGGGAAGGGACTGTTCTTCAGGGAGTGGGGAGTTCCCAGGGGAAGAAAGCACAGTTAAGCATTTTTCTTCTCCTGTATCTCATTGAATAGACAGGGAAGATTGGATGAGTTTGGCTAAGGGTGTATTTCAAGCCTTTCAGTCTTTACATTCTGAGTCTTCCCAGAATTTAAAAGGGAAAAATATTTTCCTCTTTCTCAGATATTGATTCTCAGTTCGAGAGACAGGAATCAGATTTAGATTGTTTTCCTCGTATTCCTACCCTACAGGTGAGGGAATCTTGACTCTTGAGGAAAGTATTTCTTTAGAATCTCCCTCCTGAAGAGTTCTGTTTTTCTGATACTGCTGCCAAAATGAAGGGCTTATTTCAGTGGATGCCAAAAGAAATACGGAAAAAACAGCAAAGATGATATGATTTATTTCAGGTAATTTTTCTCAATCTGCAGCTGTTCATTTTGTCATGCCAGCATTAGAAGATGCTTTCTTAGTAGCATCCGTCAGTCCCCAAGACGTCTGGTAGGTTAAATAAGGTTCCTCAGACCAACACCTTTCTTTTTTTCAAACCTGAGATCTGATTTATTTTTCAAAACCATTTTCTTTCAAGAGTATTTTCCTCAGGAAAACCTTTGATAGGTTTGGAAGAAAGTTTATACTACTACTGCTACTATTCTAGCTTTCAGAATAGTGAATTGTTAGGTTCACATATCAAAGATGTTCTTCATCTCACATTGCTGCAGTCCTTACATATGGGTAGTCCGCTGTCCTCGGTCGGCCCGAATACCAAAGTATAAGGCTGACGTCGGTCAAGGCGCTTAAGACTGACATCAGGACGTCAGGGTACAAATGCGCATGACCGACGTCATATCCTCAGTCTTTTTTGCCGCATGGTCCGATGCAGAAGCAGCGTTGCAAGTGCCGTTCGGCGTTCTGAAAATTTTCGAGTTCGGAGTTTCAGACCGAATCAAAGTTGGCTAAGTACCCGTTGGGAATATTTTGGTTTTTCTTGCCTCAGTGTTTTACGGATGTCAGAAAAAGTGAATAACTGTATTTCTTGTGGGAAACAGATACCGCATAGGGATTATCATTCTTTGTGTATTCCTTGTTTGGGGCCTGAGCACGACGTTGTTGGGTGTCGCTTTTGTGCTAGGTTCAATAAGCGCACCATTAGCGAAGGTTAGATTGTGCTAGGCTGGTCTTGAAGCGGTGCAATTATAATATGCCGTCGGATTCCCGCTTCTTCGAAGAAGCGCAAAGACAAAGCAGTTAAACCCAGGCAAGAAGAGTCGTCCGTTCGGACGCCGGTTCTTTAGAGGCGTCAGTGGAACCGGTGGTTCCGGGAGGCTTCTCTGGAGTCCCAGGGAGAGACTTTGATATTGCAGGATGTGGCCTCTCGGGAGGCAGCTCAGGCTGAAGGGGTTTCTCAGGTTACTGTACTCCCTCCCTAGGGGTGGTTAGGCCCTCTCCTTCTGTTTCCAAGGCTTCTCAGAGAGGCAGGCCAGGTTTAGCTTCCGTTGGTGTGACTGCTAGTGCAGCAGGGTCTGTCCCCAAGAAGCACATGCTTAAAATGGCAGAAGATTTGATTACTCTGATTAGAGGTTCTTTGCCCCTCCTGATAAGAGGCCTAGGGTGGAGCCAGAGTTGGAGAGTTTGAGCAGGCTTGGATGTTTCTGAGTCTTGGCTGAAGACTTGCAGGAGTACTCTCCTTATTCTGATTCTGATGCAGATGATTCCACTCCTTCTGCTTCTCCTCCAGAGGATTTTTCTTTTTCAGAGACTCTTCATTCCATGAGGGAACATTTTAAGTGGGAAGGTCAGGACTTCTCTGATTCCAGGAAGAGGCTTAGGGAATTTTTGCTTTTACCCCAGCATAGGCCCTTGGCTATACCCCCTGTTCTGGATGTTGTGGAGGATGTGTTTGCAGAGGCTTCACTTAATCCTGATTCTCTGCCTCCTGCTCCTGTTAAACCGGATAGGTATTACAGGGTGCCTGAGGCTCATAAATATCTTTATAAGAGTCCTAGGGTGGACCCAGAAACTGTTAGTCAGGGACCTAAGGGTGTCAAGGCTTCTGTTGTAAAAAATCCGGTTCCTCCCGATAAAGAGGCCAGAGCTTTGGATAGATGGGGAAAGAAAGTCTATACATCTTCTACCTTAGCTATGAGGGCTTTGAATTGCCAGTTTCATATGTTGAAATATCAAAACTATCTTCTTTCTCAATTGAAGTCTAAGGTGGATGCTCTGGCGGAAGGCATTGAGTGTAAAGAATTACAAGATTTGGTGCATGTTTCTGAACAGGTGGGTAAGCATTCTTTACAATGTGGTTTTGATGCTGTACAGGCCTCGTCTAGGGTGGCTGCCACTGGTTCAGTTCTTCGCAGGAGCACGCATGGCTGAGGGATCAGAATTTATCTGACCATGTTAAGACAAGGATTTTGGATGCTCCTTTACAGTCTGATGTGTTGTTTGGTTCACCTGTGGAGTCAGTCTTGAAGAAAATGGAAGACAAGGCTAAGTCTATGCAGGCTGTTAAAGATTTTTGCAAGTTCAGCCTCCAAGTTTAGTAGGAATTGGCCTGCTAAGGGGTGGGCGTATCCTTCTTATGATTCTCAGTCTAGGGGTAGATCTAGGCGTGGTAGGGGCAGAGCTCAGAGTTCTTTCAGACCTAGAACAGGAGTTCACCTGCACAATCTTCGGGTGAGGGCAGGGGCCAGTCCTTTGTAAACAGGCCCAATGACCTACCTTTGCATCTGCCAGATCCTTCTTGCCTGGCAGCACCTTTGGGAGGAAGGTTGGCACTCTTCAAGGAAAATTGGAATTTGATTACCCAAGACAAATGGGTATTGGATATCATACACGAGGTTACAAGTTTTATTTCCATACCTTGCCTCCTTTCAAAGGCATGCGGACGTTCCTCCTCAGCAAAGACTAGAGGCTCACAAACAAATTTCTCTGCTACTTCAAATAAGGGCCATACAACCGGTCCCTCTGCCAGAAGTGGGCCTAGGATTTTATTCTCGCCTGTTCCTAGTACCAAAAGGGAACACGTGGAGACCAATCTTGGATTTATCCATCCTCAACACATATCTGGACATTCCCAAGTTCAAAATGTTGACGTTACAACAGCTTTTACCTCTGCTGGGCAAAGATCACTGGATGGTGACTCTGGATCTCAAGGAGGCTTACCTTCATGTTCCTATCAGGCTCAGTTGCAGAAAGTATCTGCGTTTTGGGCTGGGACTTCTCATTATCAGTTCTCTGCATTGCCCTTTGGCTTATCTACTGCCCAGAGTGTTCACGAAGGTTCTGGCTCCAGTGATAGCTTTCTTCAGGCTAAGAGGAATACAAATCTATCCTTATTTGGACGATTGCCTGATTCTGGCCCAAGGAAAGGACGAACTTCTTCATCATTTACAGTATGTGATAGCAGTGTTAAGATGCCTGGGGTATTCTGTGAGCGAAATAAAGTCCAGTCTAGTACCCTCTCAGGACATGTGCTTTCTGGGTGTGAGACTGAATACAGCATCCCAGATGTCCTTTTGACCCCGGACAAACAAAAGAATCTTTCTCTTTACTTCCATCAATTGTCTCAGTCCAGGCTGACTGCAAAGACAGTCCTTCAAGCCTTGGGGTTCATGGCATCTTGTATTCTGGTACTTCCCAATGCCAAACTGCATATGAGGAAGCTACAATGGTATCTCAAAATGTATGGACACAGCACTGCCAAGATATGGACACTGTCATTCAGATAATACCTTGCATTCAAAAGGAATTTTTGTGGTGGGCTCAGGAATGTCACCTAAACAAGGGACTCTCTGTGACCCGGAGGAAGTCAGATTCTAACGACAGATGCCTCAGACAAAGCTTGGGGAGCTCATCTAAATGGAAAGTGGGTACAAGACACGTGGCCTGCCAGACTTCAACATCTACATATCAACTTCAAGGAGATGTTAGCAGTCCAATTTGCATTAATGGCTTTCAAGGATTTACTTCTTCCAGGGCAGGTGTTGGTTCTAACAGACAACACAACTGTCATGTGGTACATCAACAAGCAAGGGGGAACGCATTCCTATCCTCTATGCAGACAAGCAATGATTTTGTGGGAGACTGCTCTCAGTTTACAGCTAAATCTTCAGGCAAGGTTTCTGCCGGAGCACAGAACTCCTTAGCAGATGTGTTGAGCAGACAAATTATGGATCCCCACAGTGGAAATTGGATCCTCATGTATTTCAGAAATTGACAGTGTTATGGGGAACTCCAGACATAGATCTGTTCGCTTCTCCACTAAACTACCAGCTGCCAAAGTTTTGCACAAAAAGGTTTCATCCCACAGCCTGGAAAGTGGATGCTCTCTCATTCAATTGGAGCAATCTTCATGTGTATGCCTTTCCGCCTCTACCTCTCCTCCCAAAGGTACTCCTGAAGGTCAGACAGGACAAGCCAAAGATGATTTTAATAGCTCCAGATTGGCCTCGACAGCACTGGTACCCATTACTGAGAAGTCTGGTATGGGAGCCTCCATGGCCTTTGCCTTCGATTCCACACCTGCTGTCTCAGGAGAACAGTCATTTACTCAATGTCAAACTTCACTCTCTACATCTAACAGCCTGGCATATTCTGTTTTAAACCCTGGAGGGTCTCAGCTTCCACAGCAAGTTTTGAATGTTATTTTGGAGGCCAGGAGGCCTAGTACAAGGAAAGTGTACTCAGATAAATGGAGGAGATTTTTATTTTGGAGTACAGCAAAGGAATTTGATGTTTCTAAGCCTAATTTAAGTGTGGCTCTTCAATATCTTACTGAGTTACTGGACAAAGGTTTGTCCTTCTCCTCTATTAAGGTTCATGCTGCAGCAATTTCTGCTCACTATGACTGTGACCCACCTTTGTTTTCTCATCCTTTGTTTAAGCAATTCCTTAGAGGGCAAAGAATATAAGACCCCCACGTAGAGCTCCTACTCCTGCTTGGGATCTCAATTTTGTGTTGGAGAAACTCACTCTACAACCTTTTGAGCCTGCAGCTACTGCCGAGTTGAAATATTTATCATGGAAGACTGCTTTTTTGTTGGCCATTACCTCTGCGAGAAGGGTTTCTGAATTACAGGCCCTTATGGCGGTTGAGCCTTTCTTAATTTTCCATAAGGATAGGGTATCTTTGCGTACTAATCCTTCCTTTATGCCTAAAGTGGTTTCTAGTGTGGCTTTAAACCAAACTATTCATTTGCCTACTTTTTATGCAAACCCCAAAATAAAGGGAAAAGATTTTGCACACTTTGGATATACACAGGCAGTTGCGATATTATTTGAGCAGAACTAAAGGGTTCAGGCAGTCTCAGCAGTTATTTGTTTCATTTGCTTTGGGTTCTCAGGGCAAGCCTGTTTCAAAACAAACTATTTCTAAGTGTATTGGTTTTTGTATTGCTTTCTGTTATTCCCATCATGGTAAGGAGATTCCAGCTGGGATTAGGCCTCATTCCACTAGGGCTACTGCCACTTCTACAGCTTTTTTAAGGGGGGTGGCTACTAAAGATATTTTGGAGGCAGCTACTTGGAGTTCAGTGCATACTTTCTCTAAGCATTACCACCTTCCACTTTACTCTAAATCTAGGGCTGGTTTTGCCACTGCAATTTTACAGGGCATTTTGGCAGCTCCTAATGCTTTATAGTTTTGCCATCCTCCCTTACCTCTGCTTTGGGATTCTACCCATATGTAAGGACTGCAGCAATGTGAGATGAAGAACATAGTACAGTTTTGTACCTACCATAAATGTAGATGTGTGAAGCTGCACATTGGTGCAGTCCAATTTACCCTCCCTTCCCCCTCTGTAGTTAGGCGGTTGTGTGGTTTGGTTTGTGAATATTGTAAATATTGTAAATATTGTAAATAGGATTAGTGCAGGGGTGGTTGGTTGTTTTTTGCTGTCTTTTGGTTTGGCCTTTCTTTTTAGGGCCTTCTGACATTTGGGGCAAGAAAAGACTGAGGATATGACGTCGGTCATGCGCATTTGTACCCTGACGTCCTGATGTCAGTCTTAAGGGCCTTGACCGACGTCAGCCTTATACTTTGGTATTCGGGCCGACCGAGGACAGCGGACTACCCATATGTAAGGACTGCAGCAATGTGGATCTTCGAACATCTACATTTATGGTAGGTACAAAACTGTACTTTTCTGCTGGCTTCCTTTGATAGTATGAGAAAATTAGTTGCTGATTTCATTTCTTTAGAGACAAAGACATCTCTGAATTATTTAAGATCTTCTCTGTCTTGGGTAACCAAGCACTCTCTAAATCAACCCTACGTGCTAAAATATGATAGAAAGATTTCTTCCGGTTCAGCTTTCTTATATAGGAAGTTAAATAAACAATCACAGCAAGGCACAGGTGAACAAAATTTCAGGAAAGCAATGGCAGGGAGGTTCCAAAAATAAGGTGAAGATTCTTCCTGAACCAAGTACAATATAAAAATCTGAATTCCTATGCCCCTCCATGTTTTTGTTCTCCCCATCCTGACATTCCAGTAAAGCTGTCCTAATGTCTATGGTCTTCTCTTTCCTCTATGGCAACAGATAACCTCAAACACTTTGGGTTGTAAGAATCATTCAAAAAGGCGGCCACTGGCAGTGGGAATCCCATAGTTCTTTTCAAGGGCTTCTCCTGCATCCATCCAAACTTCCCTGTATCCATCTAGCCTAGATCAGATGCTATCTTTGGAAGTTATAAAGCCTCTTCCCCCAAATCAGATAGGGTAGGATTCTCTTCAAGAATCTTTCTGGTGCTAAAGAGGGAACTTGGTGACCTCTCCCAGACCTTTCTTTTACTGTTGTTTGTTACCTCGCGTTCTACCTCTCAGTTGTCTAGTAACTGTGGATGTAAAAAGTGTTTATGATCACATTCCAGTACTTAAGAATTTCAGATTTTTTTCTTACTTTATGTATCTGGTTTACATTTTCAGTTTTCTGCTTTTCCCTTTAACTTCTTTACAGCTTCAAGGTTTACAAAATGCCTGTCTCCTGTAATAGCTCACTCCAGGCTGCATTGTCATTTTTCCTTATTTAGAGAACTGCCTTATTCTTGAATATTCTTTTACAAGTTGTCAAGAAACAGATGAAAATAGAGCAATTGTTCATTCTTTGTTACATAATAACATTTTTTGGAATGTCTTCTAGATACATCCTTCGTTGATAGCTTTTCTCCCCAGGGCAAAGAATTTTATAAAGAACATTTTCTGATATTCTCCAACCAGTCTCTGACATCAGCCAGGGAATGTTTCAGGATTCTGAGTTTCATGGCCTCTGCTATTCTGATTCTTTTGAAAAGGCTTCACATAAGGTAAAGGATGTTCATTTGATTGCTGATGCAGTGGGCTTAGCTATATGAATCGTTTTAGACCCATCAGCAGCTCTCCTTATCAATTTAGATTCCAGTACTAAGATTTGTAAAAAGGAAGTCACTCTGGTGGGGGCAGATCAACCATCTCTCAACCCAAGTCTATCTTTTCTTTTCCATCTCCTGCTCAGTCTGTAATCATAGATGCCTCAGACTTTGGTTGGGGAGCTGTAACCAAGGGGTGAAAGTTCATGGTCTGTGAAACAAACAGGACAGAACTTGAACTCCTAAATGTCAAAGAGATGATGACTCTAAGAAGAGCTGTCAAATCCCTAAATCATCTTTGGGTCACAGGCATTCTGCTTGTAATCACAAACAGCACTGCTGTGATGTAGTACATGAACAAATGGGGGAACCAGACCCCACCTCATTTACAGACTAACTATGGCAGCCTGAGAACTAGCAACACAGCAGAATCTATTCCTATAGGTTTCTTTCCATCAAAGCAGAATCTTGTTTCAGACAAGCTGAGCAGGACCAACACAGATCGCCATGAATGGAAGTTGAATCCAGGGGTCTTCCAGGAATGGGGAACTCCTCAGATAGATCTGTTTATCTCTAGTCATAACAGACAGTTAAAGATATTCGACTCCAGGACTCCTTTTACAAAACCCTGGAAGACAGATACCTTTTCATTCCCATGGATGGGAATGTTTCTGTATAAACAAAGATGTTCATCATTTAATCACTGGTGCAGTATCCATAGCTGTATGGGTTATATCCTGCACATGATATAATAGCCCGCCAGCTTGCAAAGGTTAAGTGCCCTTTCCATCTGCCCAGACTATAGACAGCTCGAGCAGAGCTTTAGAAAATCAGTGGTCTGAGGCTAAGTCCTTCAGAGATTTCCTGCTGCTCAAGAGCACTCATCTTTGAGCTTTCCAGGTTTGACAGTCAACTAACATTTCCCCATTACTGGGCAGATAAGTTCCCTTTGGTGGGGAGTGGAGACCTTCCTTACTGCATTTTATGACAGAAACTTACGTAATCGTGCCTCAAACTGTTTTAATGGCATGTAATACAAATAAGAAATCACTGTCACACTCGCCTTTGGTGGTGGAAGGTCAGAAGGCTGTGGGTTCTTTTCCCACTACGGCCTCTGGCAGGGTCACTGTAGTGTATGCCTGAGAAGGAGTCAGATGTTCATAGGTTCATACTAGGCTATCTGCCCTAGGGCATTTATAAGCCTAGCCCAGGGTTTGTGGCTTTCGCCACCCCTTTAGTTTGAAGGATACTATGCCCATTATTTTGTTGTGCCTCTGTCAAGCAGTGACACAGAGGTTATCCCTGGGGTATACCTGCGATCTCCCATCCATTGGTCAAGATTTCTCTTGAACAAGGCCAGCGAGGTGCTCTGCCTCACATGTACCGGGATTTTGTTCCACAGCATAGGGAGTCTCTGGGTGATGAATCTGTCCCTCCAGCATGTCCTATTTATAGCCGTGTTGAGGTTTAAGTCTCTTGCCCTTGTAGTTCTGATGGATTTAGATTTTTTGAGGTGAAGCATGTCCATTAATTCAGGGTTGGACATGGCCTTGTATGTCAGGCACAGGTCACCTCTGAGCAGACGGTAAGCGACTGAATAGAGCTGGAGTTCCTTCAGTCGGGCAGCATAAGACATATTTTTCAGACCCTTTATCCTTTTGGTGAGGAACTTTTGGGGCCTTTCCAATTGCTGCAGGTGTCAGGTTAGATACATTCCAAATGGGGCATTGTACTCTATCATTGGTCTGATGAGTGATGAGTACAGGGGAACGATGACCTCCCTTGATCTAGATGTGAAACCCTTCATGATCAGGTGGGCAATGTACTACCAATGTACCACAACTTCCTACAGTATCTCAATGAGTGCACTTGAAACAGACTGGGCAGCAGACAGTTTAGGCCTAGCTTTCTTGAGCTGCATTTTTCAGTACAAGTGGGACATCCAAGGTTGGGAGTTTCCACCATTTTGATATGAGGGAGGCTTTTAAACTTTGGGTATGTGTTTAATGAAGAAAGCAGAGAAGGAGGGTTTTAGAAACAAATGATTGTCAGATCTGCCAGTTTCTGTAATTGTTTTCAACCCTAGACAAAATAAGCAGTGAGAGTTGATGTCCTTATAAAGTATCTGCCTACCACACTCACACTTCCATCTCTTAGCTGACATTAACAAGTATGTTTGAGAAAAATACAAGACAAAGAAGGTTCCCCAGTTGAGCACTTATTTGAGTAAGTGTAATGGTAGTAGCCAACAACAACAACGTGGAGAATAGACCAGTGGGAGCAAAGATTCTGTATACAGACAGACAGCAAGATAGTCTTGTGGGGTCTTACTCTCATACATCCACTTTTGTACCCGTGTGCTAATGGGCTTAAGTCATATGCCAGACATACGAGTGCGTGGAAGGTTTTTGTCTTTGGTACACCAGCTGGAAATCAAGTAATCCTTGTTGAGATAATCCGTCAGTATTTGAATAATGCAACAGTGATCTAAGGCAGGACATTGGATTAATTTTTTCTAATAACTGACACTGCAATGCAGCATAAGGGGCTTGCTGCACTCTTGGGGGTATCGTCCTCCAGATAAGATGTTAAAAACCATGGCCGCATCTATTTGAATTGGTAGTAGCTCAAAATGACCCCATGGTACCCATGAAAGGAGTATTTGGCTTGACTGTAGAATAGTATTGAATTTACTTTGGAGGGGCTTGTGGTACTGGCTGCTGGACTGCAACCCCCTCCTCACTTGAAAAAAGAAGTTGTAATTCAAATTACAGTGATTAGGAAACCTGATTTTTATTTTTAAAAACTAAAATTAAACAATGGTTTTCTTCTTTTGTGTGCTCAGAACTCCACGTATGGTCATCCGTGGAGTTCTGACTTCAGAGATGCTTAAAGATGAATATTGCAAAAAAAAAATGTTTGTCCTACTTTTGTTTGCCAGGCTGTTTTGAAAACAGCCCAGCACTGGATATATTCCACCAGTGTGCTTTCATGTTGAAGACGTCAAGAATGTCACTCAGCGAGCAGCTTATCAGGTTAAAGCATTAAGCAACAAGGAGCCCTTCCCATTAGTTCAAGCTGCGTCAGATAATTGAGGCAGTCTAAAACTGAAACTAAACAACAGTTTGAATGCATGGAGGGATTTTTCAAAATGCCTCTGTATTTTTCTCTCATATTTTGGGCTGTTCTGGAAAATTTTTTTTTTTTTAATCTAATAAATGACTATTAAAAGGAAAATATATGCCACTGATGTTGATCATTTGTTCGCAATTATTTTTAGCTTTTTCATTGATTCTTGAGCTAAAAGATTGAACATTATATGGAGAGTGTGGTTTGCAATGACTTTCACATTGTTCTGACAGCAGTGAGCTGAGATTATACATTACTGTGTAGCAGTTGTTTCTTAATTAATTTGGCACAATCGAACATTTGTGGTATACAGTCACAAGTCATAGGAGTGGCTGTACTTGTTCACATCTGTGTGTGTGTGTGTGGGGGGGGGGGGGCATAAATGTTCTCAGCTGTCCCTGAGTTTGCAGAATGCCTTAGATTTTTTGCCTCCTATTTTGGTCTGTCCTTCATAACTGAATAATGACAGAAATTTCTTTCAGACTTTGTAGCCTTCAGAAAAACATGTTAATGCTAAACTTGTTTTCCACTAGGTTTCTAATTATATAAAGGCAATACCTGCCACTGATTTTGGTCATTTGTCCACCATTACTTTTAGCTTTCACCTTGCTTCTTGAGCTAATAAGTTGATAGGCATGTGGAGAGGGAAGATACAGTGGCTCACATTATATTCAGGCAGTAGTCAGCTGAGATAATAAATTCCTGTGTAGCAGTTATTTATGTATTTATTTATTCATCTGGTGCAGTCAGTCATCTACAGTATGCCATCACAATCATACAAGGGGTTGTAATTGATGGTCACATATGTGTAAAAACATGCATATGTACATATGCGAGGAGTACATAGATGTTTTTAACCGTCCCTGATTTTTGCAAAATGTCTCTGAATTTTGCCTCATGTTTTGATTCATTCTTCTTAAAGTGTGTGACTTTTCTTGCCAAAGAATCACTAGATAATGGTGACGGATATTTGAGTTTCAAACTTGATAGCTTTCTTAAAAGCATGCTAATACAAAGCATGTTCTAACAAATATCTAAGTATGATGATGTTGGTAGCTGCTTATGCCTTTGGTCATTTGTACACCATTATTTTTTAGTTTTCTCATTGATTCTTTTTTTTAAATAAGAAACATCTTCATTAAATTATTACTTTTGACATTGGCAGTTGTACATTAATGAAAACAAACTATATTGACATATTTCCACTTGCAAACATTACACATCACATACAGTCTTCTTTAAAGTCATTGTCCATCAAACGTTACGTAGCTCATTAAGTTCTTACCTTCCCTTAAACCTCATTCCTTCTCCAAAACATTATTCTGCATGTGTTGTTCCCACAGTTTCCATTGTTTTGTATGTAATTTGCTTCTACTCTTCCATAAAGATCCCACTTCCAATTCTTTTATCTCTGTTACCATGTCTACTTCTAGTACAGTTGTTTTAAACTTTGATTTCCATTTTCTATTAACAGTTTTTTTGGGGCAGCCACACAAATTAAACTAAACAAGGCCTTACTTTGTCTAGGCAATTCCAATTCTGTATCACAGCTCAAAAAATAATTCCCTTAGTTACTCCAGTTTGCTCACCCAGTATTTCTGACAGAGTAGCCTGCAGGGAATTTTTAAAGTCTGCCAACTCATTATACTCCCACAAAGTATGTTCCCAATAAACTCTTTCTTCCCCATCACACATCCAACATTTGCATTCTACCTGAGGAAAAAATTATTTGGAGTCTGCTTGGGGTATACAAATGCCTGTGCAAACACTTTCAAGCAAAGATCCTAAATCCTGTAGACTTTGCTGCATATTTGAGAGCCATGTATATATCCTCCAACTGTTTCTCTGTGAATTACTTATCTAATCCTTCTTAACCTCCTCTGATTGATTCCTATGATTATCTTGCAATATTTTGTATGCCGTACGAATTATACCTTTTTGGATTCTTGAGCTAAGACATTGATACATAGTGGGGGAGGGGTGTGCATTGCATTGCATATTATGTTCTGACACCAGTAAGCTAAGAAGATAGATTTTGTGTGGCAGTTATTTATATATCTTTGCATTCACTTGATCAATATCAAATCAAGTATCTGAAGTATCCATCACAGCCATACAAATGACAGTAATGACTGTTGCATTTGTGTATGTGTTTGGGGGTTGGAGCTGAAATAAATTATCATGTCCAGTTGTTACTATTTTTATTTTATTACATTTTGATATATGAGGTGCATAATTCCTTGGTTCAGGGACTATCAGTGGATGAGAATGATTGATACTGTTGGCATTTGTTTGAGATGGGCAACTATTATTCTAGTTTTGCAGCAGTAGTGTGCATTTGTCTGACACCAGCTGAAGTAATTTGCTATGTCGATTTTTAAAACAATCGGGTATCTTAGGGAAGCACAGTCAATAAAGTTGTATTTGATGACTATGGGGATTGTCTTTAATGAAAATGACTGCATGTGTGTGTGTATGGGGGTTATGTATCTAAAATTAGCAAGTTAGCCATAATTTTTTTCCCTTTCCTTTGCAGCATATCATAAGCATTGTACTTAATAAGTGTCTTTCTGTGGTGGTCTAGGCAAGATGCATGTGACAGCAGCTGATCACTGGCAGAAAGTTGCATCAAGTAGTGTTGCTATCTAACAGTGCTTGGTTCTCTGAGATTTTGGCTTTGATTCCTTTTGTGTAGAGTCTGCATGTACTCTGCCTCTCAGTGCGGGTTTTTATCCATATCTTTTGGTTTCTTCTCCCAGACCCTCAGCTGTGTAATATGTGCCTCTGGTCATTTATTTTACTTTCATCCCGGTCTAACACCAGAGGGGTACACAGAAGGTAACTGTCTTTTTTTGAAGGAGTAGGAAGGCTTGCAGTATTCCTAGATAGTATTTATATATCCTTGCAAACACTTGTCTTCCCAATTTATTGTCAAACTGCTATTTTATTATCTTTGAACATTAAGTTTTAGACCAAATTTCTTTTTCTTTGGCCACCATTAGTACAGAAGATTGTAAAATGCCCCCACCTTAGTTCAGTTATTTCCTTCAAACTTATTACAGTAGAGTCTTGGCTATTTAGTGTGTGTTAAAAGCATGGGGATGCTAAAATATGAGATAAAATGTGAAAAAAAAACAGGAAAGAAGTAATCTGTCTGGATGCTGTGAGGCCAGGATAAGGGGAAAGAGGAAAATGACATTAGAGAGGTGCAGGGGGACTAGTGTACATCACAGAATCATTGGAGTCATTTTGCAGTCAGACATCTAAGGTATATATACTTAGTAAAGTGGCTATAATGAGCATACAAAGGCAATCTGTGGATGAAAGGAAATGACTCCATCTGTGGTTTGATTGTAGGTAATGGTCATTGACTTGCTGTAGTAGAGCACCACCTCATTCCATTTAGCACCACCCATTCACTTGCTTCATGTGCAGCCCTGTCCCCATGATCTGAAGTCACCAGCTTCCACGGATTTATTTCATTTGATCAACTCATCAGTGGCAGTAGAAATAGAGTAGCTTTAATTGTATACATTTCTGACAGTACTTGTGCAGTCTTATGGAGTCAAAATGAAGTTTCATGTTGAGTATTACTTAGGGTTTCAGATGTTTAAATTCTTTGTTAAATAATTGAACTAATTAGCCTTTCCACAATTAAATTCCACTTAACCAAGGTTACATATGGACAATATTGAGAATGTTGTTGGTCTTTTGGCTTTTTCCCGGTTAGGGGTCGCCACGCTAATGATTGGCAGTAGATTTTCACAAACACCGAGGTGCCAGCTCGATGTTCAACCTTCAACGAAGGCACGCCCATTTACGCATGTCTTTCGAACGCCCACCCAACCGCGGGGAGAACATGCAGACTCCACACAGAATGCACTCCTCGCACTCCAGCCGAGAATCGAACAGGAGAACCACCTGCTGTGAGGCAACAACACTACCGCTGCACCACCGCGGATGTGGATAATATTGAGAATATGGAAACAAAATATTGCAGATAAAAATTCAGTAGTTGTAGTATTTTTATATCCTACATGTAAGACTGTTACCACCACTCCTTATTTTCTGATTCAGAGGGTGCACTACTTCAAAGTTTCAAAGTACTGGCAAACCAACTATTAATGTACATTACCATGGTAACACATCCAAGGTCTGGGGGGGTACAGCCTTCATGCAAAATATTTTCAAACTTTTTTCACAGCTAACATTTTAACACTTAATTAAAAAAAATTACCATTTAATGTTTCCTTTTTAACTTTCAGTGTGAGAGTCATGTTTGTTATAGTTCATAATGTCTTAGCTACACTTCAATTAGCTTAGGTTCGGTAACCTCTTTGTTCCTGTTTGCCTTGATTTGCCGCATGTATTAATTCTCATATTTTCAGAAAGCATATTAAATTTAATTATCTTTTTTTTGAAGAGGAGTCAACTTGTAAGTGTATTTTTATTTCATCCACAAAGTATTTTTTTATTTTATTTTTCCTTTCCTTTCAGGTCTGACATTAAACCCAGAAGAAGAAAGTGAGACTGAGAGTGAAATGAGCATGGAATCTGAGGAACTAGACACCAGAAGTATTTCTCCTCAGTTGGATGATATTCGAGGTGAGAAGTCATAAGCACAGATGTAGTTGTATCCATGTACTGAGAAGACAGAGGCTATAGAATGAAGTGTTTATGAAGAACAGACTCTCTTAATAAAGCATGAGTGTTTGTGTATACACAGCATGCTGCATATGTACACACACACACAATTTTTCTATTGCATTAGCTTACTGATTTGTATTTAGTGGTTGTATTTTAAATTAGTTGGCCGAAAATATGGTCAGAAAACCAGCTGCTCAGCATAGAGTTTTTGGCCCTGCCTACACCTCACATTACCAAGGTTTGACTAGTGACCTAGGAAATGGAAGAACTGACTGGAGGAATGAGATCGAACAGCCACAGTTGGGTTCATCTCTCTTGGGGGAAGAAGGGGGTAAGAGTCTTATCACATCTCACTTCAGGAACTTCATATAACAGGAGACCCTGTACTGCGTTCCATCACACAGGGACTGTGGGCAAAAGAACAGTGCTAATACTCAGCCAAGCTCGTACTCAGAACTAACTTCAGCTTAGTGTTACCAGACCTACACCGTGTTTGCCAGCTAGCAGGGAAGGAATATTATTTCCATCAAAAGAAAGTCTTCTAACCCTGTTGTATGGTTGTTTTAGTCCCCATCCTTTGCCTCTGCCTTCTGGAATCTTTAAACTTCAGGAGCAGAGAGGAATGAATGAGTTAGACTGGAACATAGGCTTGATGATTGCATGAGGAGGAGAGGACCAAGAAAAGATGCAGCCAGCCAGTGGAGTGTATACTAAGCAAATGTTTAAATAAAGACGATTTCTAGGAAAGATCTCTGTGGCCTCCACTTAAGTGGCGAAGGTCTTTAAACATTTGCATTTTTCAGATTTTTTTTATTGTGTAGTTTTGAGGTTGTGCTTAAATATGTTCTAAACCTATTAGATTTTGCTCAGTTTATGCATATACGTTCATGTCCTCTATGTTCATGTTGTTTTTTTTCCTGGTGCTCCAGTCTCCTCCTGCATTCCAGAGTTACAGTAGACAAATTGTCTGTATGTGTCTATGATGTATAGAAGAAAGGTCTGGGAATCGACTTCCGTTTTCCCCAAGCCTTGTAAACTGTGTGGATGGTGGCAGCTTTTCATGTGGTCGATCTAGGAGTTGGCTGTAAGTGTGGATGAATAGATACATAAATTTACACAAACATATGCACCTGCTCACTAGCGATGTATGTACACATGCATGTATGAGAGAAGAGGCACATATTTTAGTTATGTAATATGTTTGAAGCACAGACTGCATCTGTAAAGCATGGTCGTGTGGTGTTGCTATGGAAAGTTATGTTTCACGAAATGCAGAATGTTATGATTAAAGCATGTATAGATAAGGCATTGAAACATTACTGACTGTAAATAAAGAATGAGTGAACTATATAGCAATGTAGGTATGTTCTGTACTAGTGGAAATAGGCATTTCTAAAGTCTAGACCACAAGGAGTAGGCCAAATAATTTTACCTGGGTGTCAATTCTCACCCCCACAACACTCACATCGCCAGCTCTGTCATCATTTTCCATTAGATGCCTAAATGTTCACTGGAAAATGCTGTAGTCAGATGTCAGTGTACAAGGGAGGTAGCTGTTTCTAGTGGGTGTTTCAAAAATATCTCCACAGCAAACTCACACTATTGTTACTTGGTCCTCACTGCATACACATGCCAAGCATTTTTGTCTTATCCTTAATTTTGGCATGTCTGTACTTCAGGGCTCAACTATTTGAAGTTTGATCCTTGAAGTGCCTCTTGCATCCTTCCACCCTATTAGATTTACTGGAGATGTTGCTATTAATCACTCCCTTCCTTATTCCATGAGCCTGGGAGCACATCCCACTGAACAGGCTTGAAATTCCAACTTTGTTTTATGTGTAAGCTAGCCTTCACAGCACCATGTACAGGGCTTTTTCTTCCTACACCACTTAGCTAATATAACTGTCTCTGATATTGCAAAATTTTGTGGTTTGTTATTGTCTTTTCAGTGCAACAGGACTATAGGGGTCATGATTTGATCATCACAGCAAGCTAATCTTACACTACATTTTACTAATTGGGATTCAACCCAGGTAAAGGACCCATTAAGGAAGTTTTTAATATTAGTTACTTTAGTAGCTGTTGCACTGACCATCATCGGTTGGTTTATTTTTACTCTCCTACTGTTCCCTTGTGCAATGGGTAGCCTCTCTATCCAGCTGTGGTTGTTGGAGTGCTCTGTAATTTTGCAAGCATATGTAGAATTGTGTAATGAGTTACAACCAGGTGCACTTGCTTTGTGTGGATGGTGGACTATGGGTTGTTTTGAGAAAAATTGCTTGATTGTGATTGGTAGAGAGGTTGAACACAACCACAGGAACCATTAAAGAGTGTCCTCTTTTAGAGCAGTTGATGTACTCTTGTTAACATCTGTATTTCTTGAACCAGTTCTTCGCCACTTTCTTCCTTGGGACACAACTTCCTCGGGGGACCCTTGACAGCTTGAATGTGTACTCTTAACTCAGGAGGTTAAAACAGCATTTCATCTTGGAGGTTCGTTACAACGCAAACCAAAACTTGTCCAAGTGGAATGCATTCAAGAGACATGACTTCTCACATTTGCTGCAACTTCAAGAATGCCTTCATTGCAGGCAATCACTGCAGTGCCCATCTGGACATCGATTCATATCTTTGCCAAGCTTTATAGTCATGACCGTGACTAAAGAATCAGACCTCAGGGCTAAGCTTTATGAAGTTTTCATCTTTGCTTTTTTCTATCTGTTCTCTAACTCTTTTAACCATGTAGGTTTTATTGCTTGGGACTTTACCCAGTTGTAAGGCCACCATGGAGGTCCTTATGGTTAGATATAGCAGATACGTTATTACATTGTCAGTTATTGTATGAGCAGGGCCCTGTTTGGTAGGCCTTTGTCTCCTCCTGCATGTGAATGGGCCGGCTGTCCAGTGGCTGCTGTTGGGGTTCCCCTTAAATCTCTTTGTGTGTGTGTGTGTGTGTGTAACTATATATCTGTGTGTATATATATATATATATATATATTTATATATATATCTGTATATATATATATATATATATATATATATATATCTATCTATATATATATATATATATATATATCTGTGTGTATATATATATATATATGAATATATATATAAAATGTGTGTATACACACACATATGCGCGCGCACACACATACACATCTATATATATATATATATATATATATATATATATATATATATATATATACACACACACATACGGTTCCCCCTCACAAGATCTCGTTACTGAAAGCTCGAAATTCAGAAGCTCAAGCCCAGAATCTCGAGTTTTCAGTAACTCAAAATTGTGAAGGGAAGAGAAGCATACAAAAAAAAAAAACAAGTTGACTTACATGTATGCAGGGGGCCAAGTCACGCTGCACTCCCCCTGCTTAATATCTCAGCTCCGTGACCGCACTATAGCGGAGGAACGGAAATTCTCCCGTTGTGCGCTTCTGCATACAGTGCAGAACAGGAGATTTCCCTCATCCCCGTTGTAGTGCGATCTCGGAGTTGGTATATTTAAGTAGGGGGGTGCAGGGAGGCTTGCCCCCCTGGAAAAACATTGTAAAGACATTTTTGGAATGTCTTTTTGGTACGCTTTAGAATTTCTAGTTGCTGAAAACTCGAGATTCTGGGCTCGAGCTTATGAATTTTGAGCTTTCAGCAATTCAAGATTCTAAAGGGGGAACTATATATATATATATATATATATATATATATATATGTGTGTGTGTGTGTGTGTTTTTGGTTTAGTATTTGGCTGAGTGGAGTGTGTTTATAGCTGATCAGCCAAAACCATCATTTAAAAAATGCACAGTGTGCGCCCACAAGCTTTCACCGGCTGATGTCCACACTCTGTGTGTTATTTGCCTGGGTGTTCCCCACCTTAATCTGACATGTATTGTGTGGGCTGGGTTCAACCCCAGGGCCTTAAAAAGAGGAAGGCGAAACTGGTAGCTAAGGGCCTGCTACCAGTTTCTGCTTTAGACATGACTGCCTCAACATCGACTCCAGTAGCCAAACCCCCCCCCCAGGCTGGGACTCAACCTCCCTCTAAGCCTGCTGTGACAGTGACTAAAAGGATAAGGACAAGAGGGAGAAAGAGAGAAGGGCGGAAAGACACCGCAAGCGATCTCCGGAGTGGGAGCCATTTCCCAGTCCACCTTCAAAAATTGTTAGGACCACTTCTCCTCGGCTCCATTCCCCAAGGTTCTCCCCGGAGCCGACGGATCCTTCGGACCAGAGGCCTTCGAGGTAGTCTCACAGGGCCATATCCGAGTCGGTCGAAGCTTCACGTGGACAGGATGATGCGGAGATTCATTCAGACCCAAATCCAAATGGGAGTCTTGTCAGGCCCCTCTCCGGCTGGAGAGGGCACCTCTGTGCCCTTCTTCCATCCTATCTCTCCTTCCCCGATCTGACCTGTGGTTTCGGGGTTTATGGATCCGAGAATCCTCTGAGCTGGGGGTTCAGCGCTGACGGTTCCTCCAACCATGACACCGGCCATTACCTTGAGTTCCTCGGATCAAACTTGTTCAGATCTGAGCAACTCTCGTGGCCGAGAACAGGGAGCAGGATCTGACAGAATGGAGATGTCTTCAGCTCCAACTTTGTCGGATCCGAGCCGTTCCTTCGGAACCTTGGCCTCGGCTCTGATCCACACGATGGAGCCGGGGAGAACTGCTTCCTTGCTGGTTGCCAAGGAGGTGCACTCTCCTTCGGCCTTTGACGTGGTGGAGAGGGTTCTTTTCCAGGGATTGAGACCCCAGCCCATTGCCTCGGACTCCATCCAGGCTGTTGTGGATTTAGTCACGACTCTCATCAGCTTGTCCCAGGGACAGCATGTGCTAGAGGACCCCCCAGGTGGATCCCATCGTGGAACAACCCGTGACTTACGAGCCCTCTTCAGAGAGTCCCACTGAGGAGGCCCCCCCCATAAGCACTCGTGTAAGAGGAGGCACATTGACTCCCCCGAGTCCCTCACAGAAGATACTGACTTGGATGAAGGTGAGGGTTCCCCCAGGTCACCTCCCGAGGATGTCTCCTTTGGAGACATCATGGAAATCCTCTGCCAGAGGGGAGGTTGGTCACCCCCAAAATCCTCTGCGGATGAGTCAGTATTCCTGGAGGCCTTTGGCATGGGCCAATCTACATCCTGGGTGTCCCCTCCTGCAGATCCATTAGTGCATCTTAGTACCATGCGGGCATGGAAGGAGCCTGACACCATAGAGCCAATACCCAAACGCCCAGACAGGATCCCTTCTTCTCCTAAAGACAGACAGGCCTGGTACAAGGGATCCTCTGTGGATGCTATGGTGGTGGCAGCTGCCACCAAGAGAGCACTGGCTCAGGAAAGTTCTTCGGTCCACCCTCCAGACAAAGAGTCGAGGGTGGTGGATCGCTTTGGGAAGCGAGTCTTTTCTTCAGCGATGTTTTCCGTACGAGGGCTGAATTATTTGGCACGTCATTCGACTCCAGCGAGACCTAGTCACGGAATTCACTGCGTCACCCCCAGAGTCTTTGTCGCCAGAGGACAAGCAACTTTTCTCTGTGAAAATGATTCTGAAATCCGTTTCGAACACGTCCATGCGTCTTCTTTCCCATGCCATAGAAGGAGCGGCTAGGACCGGCGTAGCTATGAGGCGGCACACTTGGCTCAGACTCTGTCAATTCGTGGACCCCTTCAAGGCGTTATTCAGAAATGCTCCCTTTGACGGTTCCTCCCTGTTTGGGAAGACAGTTCGTGGCACCCTGGTCCAGAGCGAGAAGGACGGGAAGACTTTGTCTGCTGTCGGAGTCCACTTCTCTAGCCCCCAAATATCCTTTTCTAGGAATCAGAGAGGGCAGAAAAGGATGTGGTTCCGAAAATCTCAGTTTTCCTGGGACACTCATTACAACTCGTCCCGTATAGAAGCAGAGGGGGACAAGACAGATGCCACCCCAGAGGCAGAGGGGGCCCGAGGAACTCTGGGTCTAAGCAGACCTTCTCGGACCGACCCACGCAGCAACCCAGTGGGGTTGCCCGACTGTCCTACTCTGGAGACAGTTGGGAGGAGATTGCCATTGCACCTAACGGCTTGAGAATCCATTACGACGGACCGTTGGGTGCTCCAAATAATATCCAGAGGATACTCCATCCCATTCGTTGCCCCACCCATCCAATCAAAGCACCTCCTGGATGTTCCAGCTGCTCAAAGGGAGGCCGCAGCGCACAAAATTTCAAAGCTGCTTTACAATCGGGCCATCGAACCAGTCCCCCCAGATCAGTCTGGATCAGGCATTTACTCCAGGTTCTTTTTAGTGCCGAAAAAGACTGGGGACCTCAGACCCATATTGGACCTGTCAACCCTGAACCTGTCTGTAGCCAAGCAGAAATTCCGGATGGTCACCTTGCAGTCCATTCTACCTTACCTCCGAGAATGCGACTGGATGTGCTCGATAGACCTCCAGGACGCTTACTACCACATCAAAATTTGCAGAAGCTTCAGGAGATTCCTTCGCTTCCGGCTGGGAGCCAATCATTTTCAGTTCAGAACCCTACCCTTCTGTCTCACCACAGCCCCCAGGGTGTTTACCAAGGTTATGTCAGTCGTAGCGGCTCACCTGAGACTTCAGGGAATTCAGGTGTTTCCTTACCTAGACGATTAGCTCCTCTCTGCTGCCACCAAGTGTCTATTTTGCATGGCCAGAGACTCCTTCCTGCATCTTGCAGTCAATCTAGGGATTACCATCAGCATCTCCAAGTCCCACTTGAACCCGACTCAGACCTTGGAATTCATAGGGGCATGGTTGGACACTCTACTATTGCAAGTTTTTCTCACTCAGGACAGGGTCCAGAACCTACGGGCCCATGTGTCAGTGATCCTCGGCCTCAGGACGCCGATGGCGAGCAACGTTCTCCGAGGCCTAGGCTCCATGGCTACAGCAATTTCAATTCTTCCATCTGCGCTCCTTCACATGAGGGTGCTTCAGTGGACCCCGGTAGTTCAGTGGTCTTGGTTAGACCTCCCCATGGACTACCCTATATGGATCAACAGAGCCTGCAAGATTTCTCTTCTCTGGTGGCTTCATTCGCCAGAAATCTTGGCAGGTCGTCCATTCTTAACAACCCCAGCCCAAGCCACAGTGACCACGGACGCCTCCCAGCTCGGGTAGGGGGGCACATTTTTGGGAAGGATGGTCCAAGACACGTGGTCCCAGACAGAGACCAGATTGCATATCAATGTTCTGGAGATGAGGGCAGTGCTTTTAGCATTGCAAGCCTTTCACGCTGTTCTTCCCCCGGGCACGATTGCAGTTCAGTCAGACAACATGTCTGTTGTCTGGTACATCAACAAACAAGGAGGGACCAGATCTTACCCTCTCTGCCGCGAGGCCATGAGAGTGTGGGAGTGGGCGATTTCCACCAGTCGGTTTCTGATTGCAACGCACATCCCGGGACGCTCCAACATTTTAGTGGACAGACTGAGTCGGGCTATTCTAATGCTACACGAGTGGTCTCTGAAACAGTCAGTAGCGGAGGAGATCTTCCACGCGTGGGGTCACCCTTGCTGCGATCTCTTCGCATCTCCTTCCAACGTGAAGTGCAGTGACTTGTTCGCTCTGATCCCCTCACCAGGGGACTCCCCCAGAGACGCTCTCGTCCATGCTTGGCCTCCCTGGTTACTGTATGCCTATCCCCCGCTACCTCTCATTCCGAAGTTTCTTCAGAAAGCTTACCGACTGGGGTGCAGAGTGATCCTCATTGCCCCATTCTGGCCTCGTCAAGTGTGGTTCCCCTTCCTCTGGTTTCATGCTTTAACTACTCCACGGATTCTGGATCCCTGCCTGGATCTCATCTCTCATCCCTCGGGCATCAGTCCGCCCGATCTGGACAGCCTCAAGCTGACGGCTTGGTTGCTCCAATTCCCTTGATCGCTAGGACTCCCGGTCTATCATCTTCAGTAAAGAGTATTCTGATGGCATCCCACAAAGCTTCCACTAGGAAAGTTTATCGCAGCAAATGGAAACGCTTCTTTATTTGGGCTTCTCAGAGAAACCTAGATCCATTTACAGCCCTGGTTCCTGCAGTGTTGGAGTTTTTGTCCTATATTTTTCAACAAGGGGCTAGTTCCTCTACAGTGAAAGTACAGCTGGCAGCCATATCTAATTTTCATGTCGGCGAAAATCTGAATGCTCTGGCCTCTTTGAGATTGTGCAAGGCCTTTCTAAAAGGTAGTTTTCTTTTGCGTCCCCCGGTTAAGAATTCCGTCCCTCCTTGGGACCTTACCTTAGTTCTACAGGCATTGGTGGCACCCCCATTTGAACCAGCAGCGTCAGTAGATTTGAAATTCCTATCCTGGAAGACAGCTTTTCTAGTGGCCATTACCTCTGCTAGAAGGGTTTCTGAGATCCAAGATTTGTCTGCCGTGCTCCCTTACTTGATCTTTCATAAAGACAGGGTTTCGCTTCGTACGAACCCTTCTTTCTTACCGAAAGTTGCTTCTGAATCTAATATTAACCAGATGATTAATCTGCCTGTGTTCTTTCCAAATTTCCAGAACAAGGGTGAATATAAGCTGCATTTGCTAGATGTTCATAAACAGCTTCCTTTCTATTTACACAGGACTAAACAATTCCGTAAGTCTGACCAATTATTTGTGTCCTTTTCCAGACCCTTTTTGGGCAAGGCCATTTCCAAGGTCTCCTTAGCTAGATGGATTACACAATGTATACTGCAAGTCTGTAGGGATAAAGGCCTATCCCCACCTGGTCCTATTAAAGCTCATTCTTCTAGATCTATGGCAACTTCTGCTGCCTTTTAGTCTAGGGTTTCTCTGGATGATATCTGTGCAGCAGCGACCTGGGCGAAGTCACATACATTTATTTCTCATTATAAGTTGGATTTGATCTCTAGCGGGAGAGCATCCTTTGGCTCTGCAGTGCTCAGGAATATCCTTCCATGAGGGCCTCCCAGGAGTATTGGTAGGTGGGGACTCTGTCCCACAGGTTGCAGATAAATGAAGTTAACTACTTCAGATAAAGAAGTTATGTACTCACCATAACGTTTCATTTGAGTAGTTATACTTCATTTTCTGCAACCGTCCCTCCCTCCTTCCCCCGAACCTGTTCTAGGTTAGTGTTATTGAGTTGCTAATAGTTTGATTTGTGGCATACTCGATCTGAGGGAAGGTAAGAGATGTGAGGGATTGTGGGTAAGGGGAGGTGCTTGGAGCAGATGCTTGATAAAATGTTGCCAGCTCGGATCCGATATCCCACAGGTTGCAGAAAATGAAGTATAACTACTCAGATGGAACGTTATGGTGAGTACATAACTTTTTTTTTTATTTACATCCTGTACATCTTGTTTTATGTGTATGTATACATGCATGTATGTGTGTCTACATATATATGTGTGTATGTATATATATATATATGTATATGTATGTGTGTGTATGTGTGTGTGTATATATATATATATATATATATATATATATATAGCGGTTTACTATCTTTTGTATGAATGACAGACTGTCGGCAGCACTGCTGCCGAAAATTAGAATGGCATGCACAAAATTTAAATGGATGGGATAGTCGAACACACTTGCGAATGCAGTAGTGCATTCGCATAAGGCGTATTTGACTATCTCCACTGAGATCGTGGTACAGTGAGGATTGGAAATTCCTCCATATCCTCCTCACTGTAGTGGGATCTCGGAGTTAGAATGTATTAATAGCGGGGGGGGGGGTGCAGGGGGGCTTGCCCCCCTGCAAAAACATATGTCATATAGGAGTCTGATTTACATCAGCTCCTATACGGCTATCACGTGATGGTTTCAGTAACAATGTCGACTCAAATGTGTCGCTCATTTGGGTTGACATTGTGGCCATTCAGAATGTTTGTGTTCGTTTTTACTTTTCGTTGCCGTTCGAACAAACAATAGTAAACCATATGTTGCGTATGGGGATATACAGCTAAGTGTGTGCTTGCATGTACACACACACACACACACACACACACACACACACACACACACACACACACAGTTATCCTAATGGTAGATAGTAAATGAAGTGTCATAAAAGTTGTCAGCTACATCTGTGTTAATCCACATCCCTGGTGCGTCATCACAGTAGCTATATACATTGTCAGTAGTATCTAAAGTTTATATACTGCACTCACAAAATACACATATGCAACCAAACATACTAGCCAGCTAAAAGTATCCTCATCCCTATACCCAAATACACACTTTGATTAAAATAAAAATGTAAAAGCATAGACTGCATTTCCCATTAACTTCAGTGTAAAAACATTTCACTAGCTTAAGACACCGCACACAGAAAATACACAAAACTCTTCGTAAAAAACACTGCCTACCTAACTGTACTACCTAGATATAGTCATTTTAAAGTGAAAAATAAATATAAAATATGTAATAAAGCATTGACTGTAACTAGCCAGTTAGAAAATGGCATTACTCGTAAATCAGACTTGATTCTGTTTAATCTATGATTTAGTAAAAAAAATAAAATTGAATTGCAAAACTAGCAGAATCTAACTTAACCCTTATTGCATTACTGCAGTAAATCAGAAGTCAACTAACATTGCAAAGATCAACTTTGACCAGAGCCATTGCTGGCTCATCTAGTGCTTGCTACCCATCCCCACTCCCTCAGTTCTTTAAGAGCAAAAAAAGGGATTTCAGCATACACAGTAGCAAGCTGATTATTGCTACATTTTTATCAGTGGACTTCCTGCAGCAGACCCAAACCTCCCCCCAGCTCTTCAAACAAAGAGCAAAAAAAGTCAAAAACAGTGAAGAAAGAACTACACTTATGCACTTCTCCGCCATGCCCCCTTACACTTTGCTCCTGGGGCAGTTGACCCCTTTCACCCCACCATTGCTACACTACTGCTTTGACCTGCATAATTGTAGACCCGAAAGCCTGACCAGCCTCATCTGTAAGGTTATGGAAAGGATTATTTTAGAATTAATAAGTAAGGATGTAGATAACCTGCAAACTCTTGATCCAAGCTAGTTTGGATTTGTCTGGGGCAAGTCCTTCCTTCTTAACCTGGTTGTCTTCTTTAAAAAAGTCGATGTACCAATGGATGAGGACAAATCAGTACACATATAGACCTGGCAAAGGCATTAAACACCATCCCACACTCGTAGCTTGGAGAGTTTAATCTAAATCCCTATGTAACTTGCTGAACAGCAGTTTGGCTCAGAAATAGAACACTGGAAGTAAAGGTTGGCTACTCTACCTCCTACAAAAGATCTGTCACTAGCAGTGTATCCCAGGGTTAAGTCCTTGAGCTACTTTTCTTTGCCATTTACTTCTTGGAAATCAAAGGTAATGGTAATGGTTTGTGGCTGCCTAGGTTTGCAGATGACTGCAAACCCGATGCCATTGTAAACTCCCCAGAGGACACCATGATCCTCCAAGAGAGCCTGTCCCAAGCAAATAATAGGTGTCAAAACCCTAATCTAAAACTAAATGCCAAGAAATGTATAACTGTCATCTTTGGTAAGCATGACTCCCGTTGTAACTGCCACGATGACAACACATCCATAAAAACGTATCACATAGTCAAGTATCTGGGAAACTTTGTTGACAGTAAACTCTCCTTTGATCGCCACATATCCACTACTGTAAGGGAAGTAGTTTTTCATTACACAGCCTATATCTAAAGGTGTGGCATCCAGGTCCAGTGATGTACTCATTCCACTGTATTCCACACTCATTAGGCATAACATTGTTTAATGCTCCATTCAATATGTACTTGTCCAAACCCTTGTCTCAACTGGAATGACTACAACACTTCCTCACTAAAAAGATCAAGGGTCTAAGTCATAAAAACCTTGCATACCATCTCATAGCCTTATCCCTCTTCTCAGTATCTTACAGGCTACTGAGAGGCACATCTGTCTTATTTATAAAGCCTCAACAAACTGTGTCCTGTGAAACTTATTACATGTTCATAAGTCCAACAGTTGCAGTTTCCTCATCTCTAGTTTCTTCTTGGCTATCTGTCTTACCGCAGACGTTATGTTGGTTGTGCAGCATCCTGATCTGAATCCAAACTGCTCATCTGTCATCTTCCTTCTACTGCTATGTTTATTAATTTATCAGCCACCCTCTCCAGAACTTTCATACAGTATGACGGGAGGTTGATACCTCTTTCTGCCCACAGTTGTGTGTGTGTCCCTTTTGCTCTTGTGCACTGGCACTAGTATGCTTATTCTGCAGTTGTCTGGGAAATGCCTTTTTCTCTCCATACTGCTGTGAGTGCTGTCAGCAGAAATTTCTCCCCTATTTGTCCCAACAATCTTGATCATATCTGCTGTAACCTCATCTGAACCTGGGCTTTCCCTGACTTTATTTTACTTGGTGCTGATGTTCATCGTGCATACAGCTGCAGTCATAACGGATGGGTTCTCCTTCCATCAGGCGGGTCCTCGGTCGGCCGAATTCCAAAGTCTAGGTCCGACATCGGTTGTCGTCGCTTCTTCCCTGACGTCAGTGCGACAGGGGGTATAAAAGAACCAGCCGACGCCATTTTCTTCAGTCTTTCTTGCCGCGTGGTGCCCGAAGCAGAAGCAGTTCGCAAGTGCCGGTCGGCCAGCTCCTGAAATTACGAAAATTTTGCAACCGAAGTTTTCTTGAAAGCTAAGTACCCCGTTGGGGAAACTTTTCTTGCCTCAGACCGATGTCAGACAAAGTTAATAATTGTATTTCATGTGGGAAGCAAATACTGCATAAGGATTTTCATTCCCTCTGCATTCCTTGCTTAGGCCCAGACCACGACGTCTCGGTCTGTCGTTTTTGTGCTACATTCAACAAACGCACCATTAAGCGTCGGGCGGAGTTCGCCCAGCACTATTTTGGCGAAATATTTAACTACATTATGTCGTCGGATACTCCAACTCCAGTTCTGTCTAAAAAACGCAAAGATAAGGACCGACACACGAGGTCCGCCGCCTCTACTGACACCACGCCAAAGCCGACTACAGGTGGTCCGGTTCTTAGCGAGGCGCCTATGCAGCCCCTGCCTACCGACGACACTTCATTGGCAGTGTCTACTGTGCCCGAGGTCGCAGGCTCCTCGGCCCACACCCCGACTACAGATACCGAAGCCACTCTAGGTGGTGAAACTCAAAATGTAGACAGGTCTGCCTCCTCTCAAGGTGTCTTCAGACCTTCCTCTTCTTTTTCCATCAAGGCTTTCACTAAGTCTAAAGCAGCCATGCATTCCAAGAGACAAGCTATACAGGGCCCTTCTCCAGGCCCCATGCCTAAAAAACAGATGCTTAAAATGGCTGAGGATTTAATTACTCTTATCAGGGGTTCTCAACCCCCCCCCCCGGACAAAAGGCCCAGAGTGGAGGAAGAATCCCCCTCCTCTGACCAGGCCTCCATTATTTCAGAGCACTCTGATGAACAGGAACATTCTTACTCCCCTTTTGAAGATTCTGATGCAGAGGAGTCCATTCCCTCTGTCTCCCCCCCAGAGGATTACTCATTTGGGGAAACCTTGCATACCTTGAGGGAACACTTCCACTGGGAAGGCCCAGAGTACTCAGACTCCAAGAAAAGGCTTAGGGATTGTCTCTTGCTACCTCAACACAGGCCTCTGGCTATACCTCCTGTCTTAGACATGCTAGATGATGTGTATTCGGAGGCCTGCCTTAACCCAGACTCTTTACCTCCAGCCCCAGTCAAGCCTGAAAGGTTCCTGACTCACACCAATTTTTATACAAAAGCCATGCAGCTGACCCAGAAACTATCTCACAGGGCCCCAAGGGAATTAAGGCCTCCACTGCTAAAAATCCATTACCTTCCAAGAGAGATTCCAGATCTTTAGAAAGGTGGGGAAAAAAGGTATACACCTCGGCCACCTTAACCATGAGGGCATTAAACTGCCAGTTCCATATGTTAAAGTACCAACAGTTTCTGTTATCACAGTTGAGAAGCAAAATGTCACAACCTGAACAACCAGACTTGAAGGAGTTGCAGGATTTGATGCATAGTGCAGAACAAGTGGGTAAACATACCTTACAATGTGGTTTTGATGCTCTAGAGGCCTCATGTAGAGCTGCTGTTACAGGCTCAGTCATACGTAGACATGCCTGGCTCAAGGAGCAAACCTTACCAGATCATGTCAAAGCTAAATTACTAGATGCCCCTCTACAAAAGGATGTATTATTTGGTGTTAAAGCTGAGGAGGTATTAAAGAAAATGGAGGAAAAGGCTAAATCAATGCAAACAGTGAAAAATTTTCTACAGGTGCAACCTCCACGTTTCAGTAGAAATTGGCCTTCCAAAAACTGGTCCTTTCCAGCCACGGACAGACCCCAAAGAGGTAGATACAGGTGCCCGAGGGGCAGAGGGCAATCTCAAGGATCGTTTAGAGGCTGACAGTGGCAAGCTGCTCCACAAACAGGTGGTGAAGATAGTTCGCAGCCATTCAGAAAGCAAACCCAATGACTTTCCCCTTTGCATGCCAAGCAAAGCTCAAATGGCAGCACCCTTAGGCAGAAAACTGGCATTATTTTCGAAAAATTGGCATATTGTCACAAAAGACAAATGGATCCTGGACATCATAAACAGAGGCTACAGATTCCATTTTCACACCCTTCCAAAAATGAGAGGCATGCCAAACCTGCCACACAATCAAAGGGCAGAGGCACAAAGACAAATTTCAGATCTCATGGACATGAAAGCTATTCAAGAGGTACCTACTCAAGAACAAGGTCAAGGTTTTTATTCCAGACTATTCCTGGTACCAAGGAAGGGAAAAGATTGGAGACCTATTTTGGACCTATCCATCCTAAACACATTTTTACTCGTGCCAAAATTCAAGATACTCACATTACAGCAGCTTCTTCCCATGCTGGGCAAGGAGTCTTGGCTGGTAACATTGGACCTCAAGGAGGCATACCTGCATGTCCCAATCAGACAAAATTGCAGAAGGTACCTCAGATTTCTTGCAGGTTCAACCCATTATCAATTCTCTGCATTGTCCTTTGGCTTATCTACTGCGCCCAGGGTATTCACGAAATGCCTGGCATCAGTAATTGCCTACTGCAGACTTCAAGGGATACAAATATACCCATATTTGGACGACTGCCTGATCCAGGCGGACAGCAAGCACATACTTCTGAAACATCTGGCTTTTGTAATAATGTTGTTGAATTCTCTGGGATACACAGTCAACAAAAAGAAATCAAGGCTAATACCCTCTCAGAAAATAATTTTCCTGGGTGCCAACTTGGACACAAACACCCAGATGGCCTACCTCACGCCAGAGAAACAGGGACAACTAACTCAATACTTCAGAAAACTAGCAAAGTTCACCAGGCTGACTGCAAGGAAAATCCTGCAGGCTCTGGGATTCATGGCATCTTGCATCCTTCTAATCCCATGTGCAAAGCTGCCTATGAGGAGACTTCAATGGTACCTGAAAAACTTATGGTCTCAACACAGCCACAGTTTGGAAACAATGATACCACTAATTCCATGTCTTCAAAAGGAATTTCTGTGGTGGGCTCAAGCATGCCAGACAAACACAAGTCTCCCATTCTGCAAGCCTCAAGCAAATCAAGTCATCACAACAGACGCCTCGGACTACTCCTGGGGGGCGCACATGACAGATCGGTGCATTCAGGGCAAATGGTCCCAAAAAGAAAAGCACCTTCACATCAATCAAAAGGAAATGCTAGCAGTAATAAATGCTATTATAGCTTTCAAAGACCTTCTGCATCCAGGTCAACTATTGATAAGGACAGACAACACCACAGTAATGTGGTACATAAACAAACAGGGAGGAACCCATTCATACTCCCTATGCAGGCTGGCCATGTCACTTTGGAACATGGCTCTGGAATTACAAATCGAACTTCAAGCACAGTACTTGCCAGGCAAGGAAAACACACTGGCAGACAACCTAAGCAGAAATATGACAGATCCACACGAATGGAAGTTGCATCCTCAAGTTTTTACAGAGATAATTCAAGCAAGGGGAAGGCCAGACATAGATCTCTTTGCCTCCCACAAAAATCACCAATTGACAAAATTCTGCTCAAGGACTTTTCATCCACAGGCCTGGAGAGTGGACGCTCTCTCTTTCAGTTGGACAACAATGACAGTTTATGCCTTTCCACCTCTTCCTCTGCTGCCCTAAGTTCTATTAAAAACCAGAGCAGACAGACCAAAGATGATTGTCATTGCTCCAGACTGGCCAAGACAGCACTGGTACCCACTCCTGAGTAGCCTGACGCATTCCCCACCATGGACCCTACCTCTAATGCCTCTTCTTCTGACTCAGCACAGCTTCAAAACTCTTCACAGTCAGCTGAAAACACTCAATCTGGCCGCATGGAAGATTCCTTAACTTCACAACAGACTCTACTCTCCAAGGAGGTGCAGGATGTCATTTTGAGGCCAGAAGGCCGTCTACTAGAAAAGCTTACTCTGCAAAATGGAAACGGTTTTGTGCCTGGAATGAGAAAAAGGGGAGAATCCTGGAAAACTGAATTTACCTCAAATATTACAGTATCTAGCTGAGCTGCTAAGCAGTGGGCTTTCATTCTCCTCCATCAAAATCCTGCCTCAGCCATTTCTGCAGAATACAACACTGATCCACCTTTATTCTCTCACCCCCTCTTAAGACAGTTCCTCAGAGGGGCTAAGAATATAAAACCCCCAAGGAAACAACCAATACCTGCTTGGGACCTCAATTTCATTCTAGAAAAGCTGACCTTGCCTCCTTTTGAGCCAGCTGCCTCAACAGATTTGCAATATTTGTCCTGGAAAGCAGCCTTCCTTCTGGCTATCACCTCAGCTCACAGGGTATCGGAACTACAAGCCCTCATGGCTGGCAGCCTTTCATCATTTTCCATCAGGACAGAGTTTCCTTACGAACCAACCCGTCCTTTATGCCAAAGACAGTATCCAGGGTAGCTTTGAATCAGGCTATCCACTTACCTACCTTTTACCCTAATCCTCAAAACAAAGGGGAGAGACTACTACATTCCTTGGACATCCACAGACAGCTGCGTTATTATTTGGACAGAACAAAGCCTTTCAGAAAATCAGAACAACTCTTTGTGTCCTATGCTATTGGAGCTCAAGGGAAGCCAATTTCTAAACAGACAATCTCAAAATGGATAGCCCACTGCATACGCTTTTGTTACTCTTTTCATGGTAAAACTGTACCTGCAGGCATCAGATCTCACTCCACAAGGGCCACAGCTACCTCTGCAGCTTTCCTCAGAGGAGTTCCTACCAAAGATATTTTGGAAGCAGCCACTTGGAGTTCTGTACATACCTTCTCCAAGCACTACCACCTACCATTATACTCCAAAACTAGAGCAGGCTTTGCCACTGCAGTCTTGCAGGGCATCCTGGCTCCTCCTAGTTCCACCTAGTGCCTACCATCCCTTTTTTAGCTTTGGGATTCTACCCATCTATTATGACTGCAGCTGTATGCACGATGAACATAGTACAGTTTTGTACCTACCATAAATGTAGATGTTCGAGTGCTAATACAGCTGCAGTCCAGGTTTCCCTCCCTCCTTCCCCTCTTGGGACAGGTCTGTTGGCTAACACCTCCTCATACAACCTGATTGGGGTATTCATTTATGGTGTATTTGCTTGCAACTACTGTATTTTGATTATATTGCATTGCATTATTACACAAATTTATGTATTGCCTTCCTTCTGGGGGCACCTGACATCTGGGGCAAGAAAAACTGAAGAAAATGGCGTCGGCTGGTTCTTTTATACCCCTGTCGCACTGACGTCAGGGAAGAAGCGACAACAACTGATGCCGGACCTAGACTTTGGAATTAGGCCGACCGAGGACCCGCCTGACTGCAGGAGAACCCATCTGTTATGACTGCAGCTGTATTAGCACTCGAACATCTACATTTATGGTAGGTACAAAACTGTACTTTCTTACCTCTAGGGTTGGCTCCTCTTCTCCTTTAATTGTAGACTATGTCTGGGGCAGTAAGGTTTCTGTGGAGTTGTCGTCATTCAGAAGCGGCTGGAATTTCTCCTTCCATCTGCCTTTGATGTCCTGTGGGCTGGTGTGCAGGTTATTGCTGGCATCCCTTATGAAGAGTGTCAGACTGTGTTTATCCTTCTTTGTCTTGCAACCTGATAGAGTTTGTTTGTGCCATCTGCTGAATCGCTTTTCAAAATCTGGTAAGTGCCTCTGATGCCTTGTTCTTTGCTGCTGCAATTCCTATTTTAGCCTTAGCCAAGCAGTATTTCTTCTTAGCCTGGCCTGCCTTTTCTGTCTCCCACTTTTTGCTGCACTCCTTTCTTTTGATGACTTCCTGGACTTCTGCATTCCACCAACAGCTTTCTGTTTCTGTTTCCTCATACATGCTGTTTTGAGGCTTTGCCATGCTTCTTCAACTCCACTTGTTTCATGTGTATTTCTGTAATGATCATACTCATTAGCTTAGACTTGTTTAGGAACCCAGCCTGCTGATGTGGTAGAAAGAAAGGACAGTGCCTCAAATCTTAGTGCCACCAAACTGCTAGAATTTTTATTTTGTTTTAGTCTATATTTTTTTTTAAACTGGATAACCTTCTTTTTTGGGAGGCCACCTATTAACTTTGATCTTCCAGTACTTAGAAAAATAATGAAAATTCCACTATTTACTGTAAACCGAGATGAATTTATTTGTTTTTATATTTTTTTATTGTTTATAGCTGTTTTTTAACCACTAGACCTTAGTAGGGAATAAAACAGTAATATGACCAGGGGTTACACGATCACTGCTTGTGTATACATTTATGCTTATAATACCCAAGATTTTATGTCCATAATTTGTCTGTTATTGCATGAAACACCTCAAGAGAGTCAGCTTCTTAACATATTCTAGTAAGACATCCAATATTCCCAATACTTTTTCTGAAAGCACATACAGAGATGTTTTTCTTTTGTAGCTTGACCCTCTCCCCACACCAAAAAAGCCTGAATTTATGTCTTGATTTCTTTATTTTTGAATGTTAATAACAGTATATAGATCTTGGAACTTTTATTATGTTTATTCATTGAGCTTTGTTTGAATTCTGCCTACCTTATTTTTTAAATACAGCCTCCATAATGAGGTCGTGTACACTATTTTAGATGCAAACATGACCATGTGTACTGGTAGGACTACCTTCAGCATGTGCATTTGAATATACTTTGCATTACCCTCCTTATCTTAGATGACACTAGGTTTATATACTTTGTGAAATTTTAAGTATCTTTCTGCTGTTAAAGTTAAGATTTCATTTAGAAGCGTTCTGCAGTGCATAGCTGTTGGGATTCCCTTGGCTGATGTCTCTAGTTCAACAAATTTATTTCATTTCTCTAGCTCCTGTCCTTAAGAGTACGTGGATATCTGGCCATGATGTTGTAACCCAGCCAAGGAGGCTACATGCAATCCCTGGACTTTCCAGCTTCTTTTGCCACTTGCACACTTTGGCTGTCAATCACATTTGTCATGGGAAGATGTTCAGTGCTTAGAGCAGCAAGGTCTTCCAGGTGTTCATGCAGTAATCCCCTGTTTCACGCTGACATTGCCTATACTACCTGGCAGAGTAGCATGATGTGAAGCATTGCTACAGATACCACTTGAAGACCTTTAAAAATGTTTACTGTGAAGGCTGTTTAGCTCAGGGGCTGACAATAAAGTCCTCTGTACAATCCTTGATTACTACCAAACAGTCAGAGGAAGGTAGGCAATTCATAGACCAGACATCAGTCAGAACTTTCTGCAGAAAAATCCTACAACAAGGTGGCTTTGTATCCCTTGTAAGTTTTAAGCTGTTTCTTGAGTTGTGAGAAGCATTGAGAAGGGTGCATTCTGGAGTGTATGCCCAGACTTTTCTATTTTTTCCAGAACACAATTGCTACTAGCCTGCACACATGGAACAGTCTTTTGAGTCCTGTAGATAAGGTTGAGTGATGGAACACAAGATTTGGAGGTCTATCATCTTTGCTGTCACAAAGTTGACTGAGATTGTGGGTATGGTTAAATGGCCTTCTACATGTCCACCCCTGCACTGCGTTGGCTCACGATGTTACCTCACATCTTGAATGTGCACATCCAAGTATAGGAGTGCACTCTTAATGATTACCTTGATGTCAGTGCCAGGTGTCATGCAGCCCTGTCACAACCTGTTTCCAGTATGTGCCTTCTCTGGTATCAGTGTCAAGTTATATGACACTGGATGCTGACCTGTCACCTGCTGTTTTCCACTGAATGTTTGGAGAACACAGACCACCCTGTATTGGAGGTAGAAACACAAGAAGATCTCCTGTCTGTTAGTATCTCGTGAAAGGATTCTCAAGATCCAAAGGTCCTTGTTTCTGAGACAGATAAGAATAAGATCTCCCCTGTTTATAGTCCCCTTCATGTAAACTCCTGTTAGAGGCTTTCAGACTGATGAACTTTACTTTGGCCTGACCTCTTACCTGTTTTGCATTCCACTCAAGACATGTCTGACTTATTTTTAAAACAAGAAGGATTGAGAAACTTTGTGTTATTTCTTCACCTATTCAGCTTTTGTAAAGAATACCACATTTACATTCTAGAAGCAGCTACACTTCATCACCACCCCCAAGATGGATAAGTTAACATCAAGCCAGTCAATGGCATCCCCCTGACTGGCTTCTCTGTTGCTTAGGATGCTAGTAGAGTGGAGGTCAGGGCCTTTTATCTATCACAGAACCAATAAAGTTTTATATATTTATTTATCCACTCCCTTCAGCATAGTACTGTCGACAAACATGATTGAATAAGAATGTGTGTGTGAGCTTGCACAGCAGCAGTGGCAGGAAACTGACTGGGGCCACCATCTCCCTCCCCAAGATGTACAAATAGGTGTAAGCCGCTTACTTCCTCCTGCAGGATGGGTTTACCAGCATATAAGCCACTCAGTCCCACCAGCCCATGCCTGACAGTTCTAGGGCCTGAGACAGTTATCACTCTCTGGTCATTCATGGTTGTAGCCAGGGCTTTATGCCTGTATTCCACAGAACCCAGGTCACATTCAAATTTTGTATGGAAATATATTGCATTCTGATGGTTAGAATGCAAATTTGTGACTCCTGAAACCCTGAAAGCAAACCTTTTTGCCGTTAAAATACCCAGCTGTGTAAACACAGATCTATATATTTCTCTATATCCTACTTCATTGCACCTGGATACTAGCATGAGTAAGAGCAGAAACCTAGTTAAAGTGAGTATTTTGAGTCTCAGTTGGGATACTGTGAATGAGTAAAATGTTATAAGATGAGCTTAGCAGAAGGTGTTTGTAATGCTGTTTTTGACTTCTCTTTCTTTCTTTCTCTCCCTCTCAAGTATTCCACAATGAAGTAATGGGTACGTTGCAGAGAGGTCTGGAGGAGAATATTTCGAGTGACAATCTTGTGCTGGAAATCAACTCTCTCAAGTATGCAACTTTTTTGCTACACATCTGAAAACCTGCAAAATATTTATTAATCTATCTTAATAGTTTTGTCGGTGATTGTACCTGTTAATAAGACTGCACCTTTATTTGCAACATGTTATGTATTTGGAAAGGTGGGTGGATTGGACCAGGAAGACCCTTTTCTATCAGAAGCTAATTACCAAAAAACTAACAATTTCATACCCTTCCTAGAACCTTAAACAAATGAAGCAAGTCACGTGTATATAATTCAATTTACAGAATTAAAAGTACATGAAGATAATAGTGATAAATACACAAATATTTAAAAACAGTTGAGAGGGCTGGCTTTTTCCATTCACCAAAAACCCAGACATGCCTGAACTACTTTTATCAAAAAAGGGTATTGAGAGTAGTAGGCTAAAATACGTAGTGTGTTAAACAGAATGAATATATTACACACAAGTATTTAGTGGTAGCATCCTGTGTACAGACAAAGAAAAAAGTTGTTATACCTAATGTCAGTCAATCATTTATTAGAATACTTTAACGTAAGCACTCAGCAGGATAATCAAAATATTAAAAATATGAAAATGAACACATTATCGTAAATTGAACAATAGCTTAACCTACCTAAAACTTTAAATTTAAGTATAAGAATTGCAGTAAATAAAACATTATTTATCAGATATGTCATGTTTTCAGCCTCCCTTCTTGTTGCCATTAATATCAAACATAATAGCTGATGTGGAAATGGTTAAACTTAGAAGAAACATACTTACTGTATTGCACTGTTCTGTATTACATGAATTTATCAAAAATCAGAATAAAAAAATCAAGCCTAATTATATTATATGATCAATATAAACAAATAATAATAAAACAAACTAATTGTGAGACATAGATTCATTTGCTTTATATTTGATGAACAAATGGTAGGATTTGACTAACCCGATAGGATAACAAGTTCTACACCAGCCAGGATTGGTAAGCAAATGAATGAAGGCTGGAAGTATCTAAAGACATCTTGGGAATCACTGGCACTTCCCAGTCAGTTGAGGGGTAAAACAAACCAGCTGACAGAGGGATAAGCAGCTGTTTTTGATGTAAAGTACTCTGACTCAGTGTGTTAAAATTGAAATCTTGTTCTCTATATTGTAGGAAACCAGAAGTCAGTCAAACTCTGAAGCACTTTGATCAATTCTGTATAATCTTTGCTGCAAGACCATGATTATGATTGAAGTGGGACCTTAGGTCAGTGTAATTACCCAGTTAACAAATGGTAAATAAAAAAACAAACCACTAACAAATTCTTTTACTTGGAAATAGCAGTCAGTATTCCGTCTGCAGAGCTGTGTACAAGATAGTCATCCAAGAATAGTACTAGGAAGCCCCAGATTAAGAGTAAAGCAGCAGTCTAATTGGGTTTTGATCACTGCATGAACCATAGGAAGAAGGCCCTCAGATGGCCAAATGTACTTTATACAAGCTGTATTCATGTGATGTTCCTTAAATGGAAACAGCATTATCTGATGATGTCAATTTTCATTAATTTCCCAACTATTGGGTTCAGATCTGACTCTGCCATTACTATAGCTCATGGCCACCTAAATGCTTTCAAGCTCCTCCCTACCCATAATGCACCAACCCGAACATACCTCAGATCTCATTTGCCGCTTTCGTGAAATAGGCACGGTCATCTCAGCTCTCGAGCATTTTTTAAGATGTGATTTTTTTTCCTGTTTTTCTCTCTATATACATTTATTCGTAGACATAGTGTATCCTTTTTATATATACCATTGCTTGGTACTCTTGCGTACCATTGTTGGTAGTATTTTCCTCCCTTTCCCTTTATCACCTCTTCTTTAGCTTAAAAAAAATTCTTCTTCTCTCTCTCTTTTTTCTTCTCTACTTTAGAAGATGTCTTTAAAGGCCCTTTAAGGTTTAAAAAGTGGGAGAAGTGTGGTCATAAGCTTCCACACTAAAAAAACAAAGAAACTAGTGGGCTTAAAACTTTGTCGATGAGTTCAGTCATAATAATTTCCAAAAATCATGAAACCCAGGTAGTGTTCCAAAGCAACAAGCCTTTATTTGTCACAGACCAGCGATCCCCAGTAACAAAATTCTATCCATGCTGTTAGTGTTACAGGTCTTCCAAGATGCTCTCCCATTCGGGACAGTTGTGACTCAGACAGACAATATGTCAGTAGTTTGGTACATCAGTGAACAAGGAGGAACCAGATCTTACTGCATATGGCAATGGGAGATCTCATCCAACTGCTTTCGAACAGCAATGCACATTCCGAGGAAGTCCAGCGTGATAGCAGACAAATTGAGCAGGCCCATTCTATTACCTCACCAGTGATCTCTCACAATGAAAGTGACAGAAATGATTTTCAGTCAATGGGGCCAGCCTGGCTGCGATGTTTTTGCTTCTTCCCTAAACAACAAGTGCAGCAGCTTTTTTGCCCTGGTCCCCCCCCCCCCCCACCACCACCACAACCAGGGGAATCACTGAGGGATGCTCTATTTCATGATTGGGCCCCAGTCTCCCCTATGCTTATCCCCCCACTCCCTTGATCCCCACATTTCTGCAGAAAGCTGCCAAGTTGAAGAGCAAAGTCATCCTGATTGTGCCTTACTGGCCTCAACAGATTTGGTTTCCCTTTCATTGGCTTCATCTACTTTATCCATCTTGGATTCTGGATCCAGTTCCAGACCTTCTGTCTCACCTGACAGACATGGTTCACTTAGATGTCTGAAACTGAAAGCTGACAGCATGGTTTCTCCACTTCCTGTAATAGACAGACAATCTATGCTCTCTTCCCCTGTCCATCATATACTTTTATTTTCCCATAAAGCTTCTACGAGGAAGCTTTGCAGAAGTAAATGGAAAAGATTTATTTTTTTGACTGCATCAAAAACACATTTTCCCCTTTTTCAGCCACTGTACAAAGTGTCCTTGAGTTCTTGGCGACAATTTTCAATGAAGAAGCTAGCTCCTCAACCATTAGAGTTCAGTTAGCACCAATCTCTAACTTCCATATTAGATTTGAGAAGTCTTCCCTTGCTTCTAAGCTTTGTAAGGCCTTCTTGAGAGGTACTCTTCTACTGAGACCACCTTATAAAGACTGTACTCCACCATGGGACTTGAATCTACTACTGTAGACCTTAATTCTTGCCCCCCTTTGAACCAGAAGCAAAATGTGATCTTAAATTTTTGACCTGGAAAATGATCCTTCTAGTGACCATTACCTCAGCCAGAAGAATTTCTGAACTTCAAGCTTTGTCCTCTAAACCTCCTTACTTGATTTTTCATAGGGATATAGGGTAACATTATAACCCAATCCTTCCTTCCTAAGGTGGTGTCAGAATCTATTATCAACCAGTCCATTAATCTGCCTGTCTTCTTTTCAAAATTTGAAAAGAAGCCCAATACATGTTGCACTTGTTAGATGTTCATAGTCAATTATGTTTCTGCTTCATAGAACAAAAGAAATTAGAAAATCAGATCAAATGTTTATCTTCTTTGCAGACTGCAAAATAGGAAAATCAGTTGCAAAAAGCAACTTTGGCAAGATGGCTTACTGACTGTATATCTTTTGTCTACAATAGATTGGGTATCTCATTACCAAAACTTTTAAGAGCCAGCCCAACTAGATCCATGACAACTTCGTTAGTATTTTTATCTTGGCATTCCATGGACGATATATGTGCAGCTGCGACTTGAGCTAATCCTCATGTCTTTATTACAAAGTAGATCTGGTCTCGAGGGGAAGAACAGCCTTTGGTTCAGTTGTGCTCAGGAATATCCTGCCTTAGAGTCCACCCCATATTTCTTGTAGCTTAGTTGAGGAATGAATGAAAATTTACATCATCAGATAAAAAATGTATGTACTTACCATAACATTCCATCTGTGTTGTCCATTTTCATTCTTCCTCAGCTTCCCACCAACCCCCATCCTTTGTCATTATAGATTTCTGGGAGAACAAGAGATTATAAGAACACCACTGTGCCTTATGTTGAGCATCAGATAATGGCTTCTTCTGTCAATAATATTATAATAATGTATCTTACTTTGTGTCATCTAGAAAACAAGATCTGAGGTATGTTAGGGGTTGGTACATTATGGGTAGGGAGGAGCTCAAGAGCTTTTAGGTGGCCACAAGCTATAGTAACAGCCAAGTCAGATCCGAACCCAATAGTTGAGGAAGAACGAAAGTGGACAGCACAGATGGAACGTTATGGTAAGTACATGACTTTTTATGACAACTGACACTTAATCCTTTAATGATGGTCATTGAAAATTACTCTAGAATTTTGTAGCTTGGACACTGTTATCAATGCAGAGTACAAATGAACTAAGACAAGGACATTTTGAGAGCTGCAGGTTCACTTGCCCCATCATAACCTTTGTTCGTGGTAGGCTAAGCTTAAGCTGACTCACATGTCTAAATCAAAACCAACTCCAAGTAACTGTGCAAAAAAAAAGGTAACAGTGTGATCTGGAGAAAAAGAGAAGGTACAACTATGGTATTTCAAACCCATCCTTGAAATTTTGACACTAGCAGAAGTGTGTGTACCACAGAAAATAAGGACCCCAAAGCTGAACTTTATAGAATCCTGCAGTACAGGGGTTGTTTGCCAGAATAATTTGTACTGAAAACCACCTTCACCATCTGCCCTAAGAAGTAGGAATCAGACCAGGATCCATAGTAGTTTTGCATGGATGACTTGAATCCATGGTGGCTGGAGAAACATGGTAGAATAACCCCTTTGACCTCTCGACACTGAGTAATGACTGACTACCTTAAGAGGAGGAGTCTCTGGGTCTTAGCAGCTCTGGAAAGTGAATTGATACTGTTAAAAAACTGAGAGTTTAAAAAGAATTCAGACTGTGTAAGTATTAGTTTTTCTGGATAATCTCACAGATGAAGGGAATGTTCATGACCGGTGTTAATTATCTGACTCTCTTGGGTACGTAGATTTATTTATTGATTGATTGATGGATTTTTGAAGGCATACAGTCAGCGTCACCTTTAATGTAGTTGGAAAAGACCCCACTGTCGTGTAAATAATTGGCCACGGATATCTAAAAAAGATTAAACAAAGTTGGTAGGAGCACTGTACTGCTGGCTTGTTGTAAATCATAAACAAGAAATCAAGCTTGTGACTTCTGACCACTAGGCAAAAAATCATGTACCAAAACAAGTTCCCTGCTTAGCTCAGTGCTTTGCTACATGCCTAAGTAGATCAGTCTTATACAAAAAGAAATAAGTAGTAGTCTCATTATGGACTTCAGATAGACCACTGTTGCGGTAGCCCTTGCAACTGAGACTTTGGCCGCAGAATGCGTGATATCCAGTTCAGTTTCCAGATTTCATCATCCTTCTGTCTGCAAGTGGGGTATATATCCATGCATTAGAGACATCATCAGATCCTCTGTATAAGCTGACATCTTCCCATATCATGCCACAGTACAGAGGAAGAATGTCATCCACAACAGCTGGTTAGGGAAAGCATCCTTGGCAGACACTTGGAAGTCTGGAATCCTGTGCCTGGCCACAAACTTCTGGGGTGGTTGTCCTAGCCAAGAGAAGAAAAAAAGCTAAAACATTGGAAGCCTGCCTCAACTTCTTGCAGTTGCCTAGACCTCAGGTGACTGGCAAATCATTACTCCTTCCCACACCCCAGGCTGCTTCCCATGTTTAGGTCTAAGGATTTGTTCATGTTCTGCTTAGCCTGTAGCCAAGTGAAGATTAAACTTCAGTCTTTGGAATCCCTCTGCGAAGGGAAAGAGGGGACCCTCCCTAGAGAGAGAGAGATAATGACTCCTTCAAGAGGGAGGGGAAGAAATGGACTCTTCCTCCCAAATGTGTACCCCTTTGGGTATCACAACAAACATTAATGACGCCATTTCCTCTGCTTTACCTACATAAGAAGTCTTATTTGAAGACACTTTGCTTAATAAAAGATCATAAAGGACCACTTCAGAAGAGAAGCCAGAGAGGTGTCTGACACTTTGAAAAGATGTCTTGATCTGCTAGATAGTTGTGGAAGCTTTAGACAATGCCTTCTCTACTGCCTCTGAGAGGCTAGACATCCAGCAAAATGAGTTTTACAGGATCCAAGAGTCCCATAATTTTCTTTATAAAAATCCTATAGCATATCCATCAGTGGTGTCTATGGTTATAGAGCAGGAGTCGGAACTAGTTCTTGCTCTCAGTACTGTTCCTAATGATGGGGCAAACAGACTGCTGTATTGATTTGGGGAGAAATGTTATATACACCTGCCACTCTGGCTCTCAAACCTATTAAGTGTCAGTCACATATGACCAAGATTCAAAATTGCTCTCCTGAACCAGATGAAGACTGAGGTGGTGTCCGATGTGGATATTATTATGAAATTATTTGATTTCACCAAGACCGTCAGCCAGAAAGCTAAGCACTGCAAGTGTGGCTGTGATGCTGAGGATGGAACCTCCAGTTCAGCAGGTTACAGAGTCTCTGTTTAGGAGACATGCCTGGCTGAGATCACAGCCACTGCCAGAAGATGTGCAGTTCCTTAATGCACTGTTTCATAAGGATCTGCATTTTGAAACTGCCCCTGGTAAAGTATTCAAAAAATGGAGGAAAGGACAAATATTATATAGTCATTGAAACAGCTTTCACACTCCTCCATACCTATGTATGACAGGAACTACCAATCAAAATCGGAACCTAACTATCATAGGCAAAGGAAAGGTCAGTAGGCAAAGAGTTGAAAGGGCCAGTATGAAAAGATATAGTAGGGAGACTAGAAGATGCCTGGTGGCCCCCAGGGTCTTGTATTCCCCTAGGTAGCAGCTGTGACTACATGCATCTTTTCCCTCCCCTTTTCCATCCTCTAAAGCCCAATTCAGCCATGCCCACAACCCATCCTTCCTACCTTAGACAGTGGTCATAGCCAGTGAATTCCTGAAACTACTGGGATTTGCTGCCACTACATTTCTAATGGACCTTGTGGCAAGGGTCTTCATGAGAAACCCAGATTTTTAGCATAAAGAGATGATAGCAAGAAGGCTAACCTACTGCATAAGAAATTGGGGAAGATTCACAAAAGACAAGTGTATGCTGCAATTCATTTCTCAGTGTTATCAATTTCAGTTCTTAAGAAACACAAAAATGTCAGTTACTCTCCCAAACCCAAGAGGCCAAGTGCATCAAGTTGACCCAATTCTACAGGAGTTTCTGCAGCTAAGAGTAATAAAACCAGTTTAAAGGCAGGACCAAGACAGGCAGCTGTATTCATGACTCATACTAATGCCTAGAAAAGGAGGTGTATGGCTGTCCATCCTGCATCAGTTAAGTCTGAACACCTACCACAAGGTTTCCAAATCTCAAAATGCTGATAGTGCAGGCTGTCTTACCACTCTTATTCCCTAAGGCTCTGAAGCTTATCCTAGATCACAAGAATGCCTACTTTCATGCATCTGTTCACAGGGATCATGGGTATTTCCACAAATTTGAGGTGGGAGGCTATCTGTTTTACCTCTTTGCCTCTGTTGGACTGGCTACTTACATAGGCTGCAAAGTGCCAGTCTCCATTGATTACTTATTGCAGACCAAGTGCTTCCTGAGTGACTCCATGTTTAGATGGAGGCAGAGGTAGCTCTACAGTTCACCATGGACTGCTTAAATATGAGGATTGCCCTTCAGTATCCCCAAGTCATGCCCCAACCCTTCCAAAAGAGTGTAGTTCCTTGGGTATATACTGGATTCCAGCAACCAGAAGGCTTGCCACCCTTTAGACAAAATGGGATCTCTTGCACACAACTTTCAAACCATAAAACAAGAAACAGTGTTTACAGTCAAATAATTCCTGAGGCATTTGGAGTTCATGACTTCCACAGTTGGTCCCTCTGACAATTATGCACATGGAAAACCCTGGCTGTATGTCATTGAGGGATGAAACACTGACTGTGTGACCAAGACAGCCCAGGTTCAGCTAGCAGTTTGGGTACTGGAAGACACGATCAGGGCAGGAGAGAGTGTCTCACTCCTGCTTGACCCCCATGAAAGGGTTTAGAATTGTGCTTCCGGTCATTCAGCAAAGGCTTACTTGTCCTGATTATGACCCAGGTAACCTAAGTTTAACTAGCTCTTAATTTGCTGAAGGAACCGGAGAGAGGAAGGTAGACGTGAGCAGCTCATGCCAGCTTGCCCTTCTTGGAGTAGGGTGTAATGAATATGTCTAACCATAAACAACAGTGGCCACAGAACCAAGGGGTGTCAGCTTGATGCTCCAAGATGTAGAGAGATGATAGCAAGAAGGGTGCCTCTTGCAGGTATTTATGTATGCTTGGGAGACTGCACACAAAGGGGGATGCATAGCATGCTCCTGCAGTGATGCATCACCAATCAAGGGTCAGGGTTAGAGACATAACCACAAAATCTGTGATGCCTGCCCTGGATCCTGAAAAAGAGAGGTCCGATTGTCAGCAGGCAACATGAGAGTTTGTTTGTTTGTGTCTTTCGGCTTTTCCCGGTTAGGGGTCGCCACAGCGGAACTCCAGTCCGCTAATGATTGGCAGTAGAGTTTTACGTGCTGGCTTGCCGGGCCTAACGCACAGCCTTCCACGAAGGAATGCCCATTCACACATGTCACCACACAGAAGACGCTCTAACTGAGGATCGAACGGGCAACGTCTGACTGTGAGGCAACAACGCTACCGCAGCACCACCACCGCACTGCAGCAGACAACATGAGAGTAGTAGGATTAAAAAAAAAAGGTGTGCAATGGTATATAAGAAGGATACAGAACCAACCCTTGCAGTCCCTAAAGTAGATGATATCTGTCCTGTCCTGTATTACAGAAGAATTAGACTGGTGGTCCAGCCAGGTCAGACAGAGCCAATGAGTGCCCGTTATACGGTAACCCCACAGTTAGACCCTAACCATGAATGCTTCATACTTAACTTGGGGAGCACATTCAGCAGACCTCAAGGAATAAATATTTTTGGGTACAGCTTATATAAAGAACTAATGAATGTAAAGGAGATGATGGCCATGATTCATCCATTCAACACCTTCATATTTGTCTGGGGAAAAAGGAATCTTTCACATGGCAACAGTCAACACTATTGTAATGCATTATATCATTTTGCAAGGAGGAACTCATTCTTATCCCTTGTGCAGGTTGATCCATTCAGTCCCAGATGACCATAAAGGTAGGCTACATCCCATATGAGTTGAAGTCTGTGATGGATCAGCTAAGCAGAGCAGCTGCATATCCCCATGAGTGAGTGAATGAAGTTGCACATGCATAGATGGATGTTTTCCTTCAGGTTACTCACAACTGGGATGCTAAACTGTTTGATTTTTCTGAGCAGCAGACAGCTAAGAAGTTCTGCTCCAGATCACAACACAAAAAAGTATGGGCAGTAGATGCCTTCTTCATGTGGACAGGGCTGTTTCTGTACAAATTCCTTTTGATAGCCCTTTTCCCGGAATGATCCAGAAAGTAAAGGCGGAGGGGCCAAGGATGTTAGTAATAGCACCATTTTGGCCCAGACAGCATTGGTTCTTCCACCTCATTCAGATGGTCAGAATAAAACCTCACATGTCTCTGCGAATGGACCTCCTCACTAAGGGCTCGGCAGCCCTACTATACCCCATCCCAAAGATCCTGCATTTCACCGCCTGGATGATTTAAGGAGATTGTAAAGCCTGTGACAGGGAAAACTTACTTATCCATATAGAAGATGTTTCTCTCTCTTGTGCCATAGAATGAATCAGGACCAAGCACAGTATTGAGTGTCTTTGAGTCTACAGTGTTTAAGTGAGCTGTTCGGTTTAGGCTTGGCATATGCCTCTATAAAGTTACAGCTCTTAGCCTTTTCAGCTTCCGTACCTGTGGATCCTCATCTTGTATACCAGCAACCAGTTAAACATTTCCTCAAGGAAGTCCTGCATTTGAGACCCCCTATAAAGTGTATTGCTTCACTCTTTAATTTCTCCAAATCTTTTGGGTTTCTAATAGCATGATGGGAATGGACCCCGTTCCTAAGTCAAAGTACAATTAAAGTTCATGAAATTAGTATTGTTTCATTCTTTGATGTCAACCAAAAGTGCTGTTCGCAGCACCCACAATGTGCCAGTAATGACTCCTGCAATTCGTACGGAGTTTCATGTATTGTTAGCATATCTAAATATGATTGTTGACTCTTTTCTTTTATAAGACCCGTTGCTCCTACTACTATTGAAACTGTCTGGGTATCTTTCTTCCACATTGCTGTTGTTTCTGCTTGCAAATTCGTGATATTTTATTTCTTTGTGAGTCTCTGTACGCAGGACACTGTAGTCACTGGGGGTGGCAATTTCAACGATCAGTGCTACTTTTGTCCCCTTTTCTTGGACCACTATATCCAGTTTTCTAGCATCTACCTTTTGAACTGTTGGTAATGAATGATCCCATGTGATGTAGACTTCACTTTCTATGATACTTTGTGGTTCATGTTTCCAGTGATTTTCAGCCACTTCAATACCGTAATGTTTATGCCTTTCAGTATACAGTCCCTGCCATTAGCATGTCACAATCAGCAATGAGGTGTACAACTGTTTCCAATTCTGTTTTGCAAAACTTACATTTCTCTCTTTCTTCCACTTGTTCAATAGACTTTGTAAACCAACGTGTACATATCACAGTATCTTGTGCCGCCCATATTAACCTTTCATCTCTTGGTCTGAATTCACCTCTCCTTAACCATTCCTGCATTCATTCCTGATCAACATGAGGTTCTTCCAGAAGTTTTCTATACTTGCAGCTATATTTACGCATTTTCCACATTTCTTGCCTTCTCATCTGGTCCTTCACCTTATATTCTTTCTTTTGTTTTTTTTGGTACATTCAGTTGCTGCCTGGTTTCTGGTTTGATTTCCATTCCTGCTTGATGCCTATATGCTTCTGCTAGATTAAACAGAGAAGTCATCTTAGATTTATTCTCCTCATGTTTCAAAACTTTCACTGCATTTGGGTCTTGTGAGGTCAGCAGATATTGTGTGGAGTCTCACAACTGCATATCTATACATGTAATCAATTTCAAGGAGGCCCATCCCTCCTTCAGAACAGGGAATGTAGGTATAATCTTGGTATGCACTGATTTTTATAAATCATTTGGTAAGCATGAAGCATCCTTCTTGTTTTCCTGTCTAATCTATCCAACATGTTTTGGGGCCAGTCATTCACTCCAAAACTGTAAGTTAGGACAAGAATTGAAAATTGGTTTATGGCTTGGATTTTGTTCGTAGATGTCAGTGCTGTTTTCAAAATTAATTTAAGTCTTCTGAAATATTCCTTACTAAGTTTTATTTGCATTTGTTCGTGTTTTGTTGTTGATGCTTCATCAATTCTCAAATGTTTATACACTCCTCCTTGCTCAAGTACCTTTATATCACATTAAAGTCCCAAACTCATGTTTTCCTGGTGTTGCAGTTTTCCTGCTTTAAAGGTTGCTTTTGCACATTTATCAAGACCAAATGAAATTCTTATATCATCTGAAAAAGTTAGACAACTTGCAGTTGTACTTTCAGTTCCTCATCTGATGAGCTCTACAGTTTTAAATCATCGACAAAAATAAGATGAGAAGTCTTTACACTTGTTGATGTTCTTCGTCTTCCCTTGCTGCAGTCCTGACTATTGGGTATAGTCCGCGTCCCAGTCGGCCCGAATACCAGAGTATAAGGCTGACGTCGGTCATGGCGCCTTAGACTGACGTCAGTACGTCAGGGTACTAATGCGCATGACCGACGTCATTTCCTCAGTCTTTTTTTTGCCGCATGGTCCGATGCAGAAGCAATTTTGCGAGTGCAGGTTGGCGTTCTGAGATTTTCCGAAACCGGAGTTTCAGACCGAAAACAGAGTTGGCTAAGTAACCCGTTAGAACATTTTGTTTTTTCTTGCCTCAGTATTTAACCGGATGTCAGAAAAAGTGAATAACTGTATTTCTTGTGGGAAACAGATACCGCATAGGGATTATCATACATTGTGTATACCTTGTTTAGGGCCTGAGCACGACGTTGTTGGTTGCCGCTCTTGTGCTAGATTTAATAAGCGCACTATTAAGAGGAGGCTTGATTGTGCTAGGTTAGTGTTTGGGAAACGTTGCAATTATACTATGCCGTCGGATGCTCCGACGCCTGCTTCATCCAAGAAGCGCAAGGACAAATCAGTGAAACCTAGGGGTGAGGAACCGGCAGTCCCGGACGTCGGTCCTTTAGAAGGCTCAGGGGAGCGAGAGGTTTTGCCTGGAGTCTCTATGGAGTCTCAGGCAGATACTTTACTGTTACAGGATGTGCCCTCTCAGGAGGTAGGCCAGGCTGAGGGGCTTCTCAGGTAACTGTTCTTCCCTCTCTTCCCAAGGTAGTTAGGGCCTCTCCTTCTGTTGCCAAAGCTTCTTTTAGAGGTAGGCCAAGTTCAGCTTCTGTGGGGGCTTCTCCTAGCATTTCGGGCTCTGTGCCTAAGAAACATATGCTTAAAATGGCAGAAGATTTGATTACTCTGATTAGAGGTTCTATGCCCCCACCTGATAAGAGGCCTAGGGTGGAACAGGAGTTTGATAGTTTTGAACAGTGTTCACAGGCTTCAGAGTCTTCTGTGGAAGACTTGCAAGAGTTTCCTACTTATTCTGATTCTGATGTGGATGATTCCACTCCTTCAGCTTCTCCTCCTGAGGATTTTTCATTTTCAGAGACTCTTCACTCCATGAGGGAGCACTTTAAATGGGAAGGCCAAGATTACTCTGACTCTAGAACAGGGGTAGGGAATTCTTGATTTTGCCCCACCATAGGCCCTTAGCTATTCCTCCTGTGTTGAATGTGGTGGAGGATGTTGCAGAGGCTTCTCTGAACCCTGACTCCTTGCCTCCTGCTCCTGTTAAGCCTGATAGGTATTATAGGGTGCCCAAGCTCATAAGTATTTGTTTAAGAGTCCCAGGGCGGACCCAGAAACTGTTTCTCAGGGGCCTAAAGGTGTTAAAGCTTCTGTGGTTAAAAATCCTGTACCCTCTGATAAAGAGGCAAGGGCTTTGGATAGGTGAGGTAAGAAAGTATATACTTCTTCCATTCTAGCCATGAGGTTGAATTGTCAGTTTCATATGCTGAAATATCAGAATTATCTCCTTTCACAATTGAAATCTAAGGTGGATGCTTTGGCGGAAGGTATTGAGTGTAAAGAATTGCTGGATTTGGTTCATGTGTCTGAACAAGTGGGTAAGCATTCTTTGCAGTGTGGTTTTGATGCTGTTCAGGCCTCCTCGAGGGTGGCTGCTACTAGTTCTGTTCTTCGCAGACATGCCTGGTTGAAGGATCAGAATTTAGCTGAGCATGTTAAGACCAGGATTTTGGATGCTCCTTTACAGTCTGATGTGTTGTTTGGACCGCCTGTGGAAGCAGTTTTAAAGAAAATGGAGGACAAAGCTAAGTCTATGCAGACTGTTAAAGATTTTGCAGGTACAGCCTCCAAGTTTAGTAGAAATTGGCCTGCTAAGGGGTGGACATATCCTGCTTATGGTTCCCAGTCTAGGGGTAGGTCTAGACGTGGTAGGGGCAGGGCTCAAGGTCTGCTTAGGCCTAGATCAGACAGTTCACCTGCTCAGACTTCTGGTGAGGGCAGGGGTCAGTCCTTTCGTAAGCAGAACCAATGACCTGCCTTTTCAGCTGCCAGTGGACTCTCGTCTGGCAGCTCCTTTGGGAGGAAGATTGTCTCTTTTCAAAGAAAATTGGGATTTAATCACTCAAGACAGATGGGTGCTGGATATCATTCATCACGGTTACAGATTTTATTTCCACACAATGCCCCTTTCAAAGGCATGCCAGATGTTCCTCCTCCACAAAGAAAAGAGGCTCACAAGCAAGTTTCTCAGTTACTCCAGATAGGGGCCATTCAGCCAGTCCCTGTATCAGAAAGGGGCATTTTATTCTTGTTCCTAGTACCAAAGAAGGGGAACACGTGGAGACCAATTTTGGATTTATCTATCCTCAACACTTATCTGGACATTCCCAAGTTCAAGATGTTGACGTTACAGCAACTGTTGCCTCTGCTAGGCAAGGATCACTGGATGGTAACTTTGGATCTCAAGGAAGCTTACCTTCATGTGCCTATAAGGCTAAGTTGCAGAAAGTATCTAACTGGAGATTTTCATTATCAGTTCTCTGCATTGCCCTTTGGCTTATCTACTGGTATTCACAAAGGTTCTGGCTCCAGTGATAGCTTACTTCAGGCTTCAAGGCATTCAAATCTATCCTTACTTGGACGACTGCCTGATTCTGGCTCAAGAAAGGAACACCTTCTACAGCATCTGGAATATGTCATAGCAGTGCTAAGATGCCTAGGGTATTCTGTGAGCGAAATAAAGTCCAGTCTAGTACCCTCTCAAGACATGTGCTTTCTGGGTGTGAGACTGAATACAGCAGCCCAGATGGCCTTTTTAACCCGGACAAACAAAAGAGTCTGTCACTTTACTTCCATCAACTATCTCATCAGTCCGTGCTGACTGCAAGGACAGTCCTTCAAGCATTAGGGTTCATGGCATCTTGTATTCTGGTGCTTCCCAATGCCAAACTGCATATGAGGAAGCTGCAATGGTATCTCAAAATGTATGGACACAGCACTGCCAAGATTTGGACACTGTCATTCAAATAATACCTTGTCTTCAAAAGGAATTCTTGTGGTGGGCTCAGGAATGTCACCTAAACAAGGGACTCTCTGTGACCCGCCAGAGGCGAGTCAGATTTTAACGACAGATGCCTCGGACACTGCTTGGGGAGCTCATCTAAATGGAAAGTGGATACAAGACAAGTGGCCTGCCAGACTACAGCATCTACATATCAACATGAAGGAGATGTTAGCAGTCCAGTTTGCATTGATGGCGTTCAAGGAGTTACTTCTTCCAGGGCAGGTGTTGATTCTGACAGACAACACAACTGTCATGTGGTACATCAACAAGCAAGGGGAACACATTCTTATCCTCTATGCAGGCAAGCAATGATTTTATGGGAGACTGCGTTAAGCCTGCAACTGACTCTTCAGGCAAGGTTTCTGCCAGAGCACAGAACTCCCTAGCAGATGTATTAAGCAGACAAATCATGGATCCCGTGGAAACTGGATCTTCATGTATTTCAGAAATTGACAGTGTCATGGGGAACTCCAGACATAGATCTGTTCGCTTCTCCACTAAACCACCAGCTGCCAAAGTATTGCACAAAGGGGTTTCATCACACAGCTTGGAAAGTGGATGCTCTGTCTTTCAGTTGGAAAAACCTTCATGTCTATGCCTTTCCACCTCTACCTCTTCTTCCAAAGGTATTACTAAAGGTCAGACAAGACAGGCCAAGGATGATTTTGATAGCTCCAGATTGGCCTCGGCAACACTGGTACCCACTTCTAAGGAGTCTTGTAAAGAAGCCTCCATGGCCTTTACCTCTGATTCCTCATCTGTTATCTCAGAAGGACGGTCATCTGCTCAATGTCAAGCTTCAATCTCTTCATCTCACAGCTTGGCATATTCTGTGTTGAGTCTCAGCTTCTCAACAAGTTTTAAATGTGATTATGGAAGCTAGAAGGCCTAGTACTAGGAGAGTGTAGAAAAATGGAAGAGATTTTTATTTTGGAGTACAGCAAAGAATTTGGAGATTTCAGAGCCTAATTTGAGTGTGGCTCTTCAATATCTTACTGAATTATTGGACAAAGGTTTGTCCTTCTCTACCATAAAGATTCATGCTGCAGCAATTTCAGCTCACTATGATTGTGACCCACCTTTGTTTCGCATCCTTTGTTCAAGCAGTTTCTTAGAGGGCAAAGAATATAAGACCCGAGCTCCTACTCCTGCTTGGGATCTCAATTTTGTGTTGGAAAAACTTACTCTACAACCTTTTGAGCCTGCAGCTACTGCTGAATTGAAATATTTGTCATGGAAGACTGCTTTCTGCAAGAAGGGTGTCTGAGTTGCAGGCCCTTATGGCAGTAGAGCCCTTTTGATTTTCCATAAGGACAGGGTATCTTAATCCTTCCTTTATGCCTAAGGTGGTTTCTAGTGTGGCTTTAAACCAAACTATTCATTTGCCTCGTTTTGCAGATCCTCAAAATAAAGGGAAAAGATTTTGCACACTTTAGATGTACACAGGCAATTATGCTATTATTTGAGCAGGACTAAGAATTTTAGGCAGTCTCAGCAGTTACTTGTTTCTTTTGCTTTGAGTTCACAGGGCAAGCCTGTGTCAAAACAAACTATTTCTAGGTGGATTGGCTTTGCATTGCATTTGTTATTCCCATCATGGCAAGGAGATTCCAGCTGGGATTAGGCCTCATTCCACTAGGGCTACTGCCACTTCAACAGCATTTTGGCAACTAAGGATATTCTGGAAGCAGCTACTTGGAGTTCAGTGCATACTTTCTCTAGGCATTATCACCTGCCTATATACTCTAAGACTAGAGCTGGTTTTGCCACAGCTGTTTTACAAGGCATGTTGTCAGCTCCTGCTACTTTATAATTTGCCAGCCTCCCTTACCTCTGCTTTGGGATTCTACCCAATAGTCAGGACTGCAGCAAGGAAGGCGAAGAACATAGTACAGTTTTGTACCTACCATAAATGTAGATGTTCGAGGATTCCCCTCCCTCCTTCCCCTCTGTGTTTCAGGGTGGTTGTGTAGGTGAGTTTACATGCTTATATTTTTTATATATATATTACTGTATATATTGTACATGTTTTTTGGTGCAGGTTGTTTTTGGGACTTGTCTCTTTGGGTCTTCTGACTTCTGGGGCAAGAAAAAACTGTGGAAATGACGCCGGTCATGCCAGTCTAAGGCGCCATGACCGCTCTGGTATTCGGGCCGACTGGGACGCGGACTATACCCAATAGTCAGGACTGCAGCAAGGGAATCCTCGAACATCTACATTTATGGTAGGTACAAAACTGTACTTTTTCTAGGAGCCAAATTATAGCCATGTCCTAAGCTGTTAAGTAGAGTGCTTAATGTGTTAAGGGCAAGGCAGAATAGCTGCAATAACAGAGTCATCCTGGAATATCCCCCTTTGAACTTTTATCTCTGGGATAATAAATTGTTCTTTATCATGCCTTAATTGCAAAGTGGTCTGCCACTGTTTCATGGTCCCTGTAATGTAGTCAGTCAGTATAGGATGCATCTTATACATTTTTAAGCACTCTTTTATCCATGAATGTGTGGGGTACTGTCAAATGCTTTTTTTTTGTAGTCAGTCCTGCCGTACTTTGTTTCTTCCCCCTTTTACAATTCTCCACTATGACTTTAACAACAAATGATCCTTTGATCTATATGACTTTCTTTTATTGCCTTTTTCTTCTGCTGCCATAATTGAGTTTTCTTCTAAATGACTGTAAACTCTGTCGGCATCAATTCCTTTGTATAGTTTATACATCATTGGAAGGCAATTTATTGGTCTATAATTTTTAGGGTAGCTTGCAGGTTCATTCTTAAGTAGGAATGTTGTTTTTCCTGTTGTTAGCCAGGTTGGTGTATGTTCAGGGTGCATATAAATAGTTATTACTCATGGCTAAATCTTCGTGCAAATATGTTAATACTTTTAGCCAAAAGATAGGTACTGTATCTGGACATGGGGTTTTCCAGTTAGAGGCTTTTCTTAAGTTTATTTCAATCTCTTTGGCTGTTACTTCATCCCATTTTATATCCTGGACCTGTAAACTTCTTATTCTTTCTTTAACTTTTTCTATCCATTTAACGTCTTTATGTTCCATGGGATCTTCAAAGATATTGCTCCAAAATATATATATTTCTTTTTTGGGCGGTCTTTCAATTCCTTTTACCTTGTTTCCCAACTCTCTATAAAACTTTTTTGGGTCATCAATAAATTGCTTATTTTTACTTCATATCCTCTAAGTTTTTCCACCTGTGCTGAAATTTTTTGTTTATTTGCATGATAGATCCTGATCTGTTCTAATACTCCGCAATGCTTTTGTCATATCTATCTTTCTTAGTATTTTTGTTGATCTGTTCCCTCTTCTATAGTCTTCTAATAGTGACACTTCTTGTCTTAACTGCTTTATAGTTTTCTCTATGGGATATGTCCATGATGGTTTTCAATTTCTCCCCTTCCTTTCCCTCACTACCCTCTGTTCTTGTGGTAGAACTTTATCACTTATTAAATTTAGCTGCACAGTAATATGTCCTGTTTACTTTAGTTGTAGCACATGGATCTCTGTGAACAGTTCTAATTACTGTGCATTTGTTTTGTCAGACTTTTGACACTTTGGGTTTTATTAACCATCTGCAGTCTGTTTCTTTTATTGATATTACTATATCTGTGTATGTCTATTAAAGCAAGCAACTCTTAGCTCATTTTCTTCCAAAGTGAGGGCACATCCCTTGTTTTCCATTTCCTGCAGACATTCTATAGAAGGTTCTATAGTGTCATCCTGTGGCACATTCTCTTCAGTTTCATCCTGTGCCATCCGTTGCTCTCTCATATGTGAACTCACTGGCCTATCACTCCTCAGCATTGACTGCATCAGAGTTTCCACAGTTTCCTGTTCCTTCCCTTGCTCTCTAGCTTCAAGTGAACATTTATACTGGTTTCCTGTGGAAGCCTCCAAATTTTCTTCATATGGCACCTGACCAATTGCTTCCTGTTCCACTGGTTTCCCCTTAATTTGGATATCCATTGCTCTGTCCTGTTGTGGTGCTTTCTGAATTAGATTTTCTACACTGAATCCTTCACTTTGCAGGTACTCCATAACCTCAATGTCTGTTTCTTTAACTTCTGCATTACTAATCTCCTTTTCTACTTTTCCTCTTTGTCTTATTTTTTTGTATTGTAAACGTTTCCATGTCTGGATTCCTTTGTCTGTATTTCTCTTCAAATATCTTTTGTGCTGCTCTTTTTATATTGGTTAGTTTTGCTTTCTCCTTTGTATAAGAGGAAATCAGAGGAATCTCCTGAAGGAGCTAGGAGATACCCTCCAAGGTTCAGTAGCTGAAGAGGGGTATCATAGAAGGTTTCCTCTCAGCCCTCCACCTTAAATTCAGTGGTCAACGCCTCCATGAGACTCATTTTTTATGCAGCTGATGGAGCAGGCAGGGCAGCAAGTTCAGGAATTGTCCGAAGGAGACATTCCTGGATGCACTTGTGTGACTTTGCAGAGCCCTTTAAATCTTCTTTTGTGAACGCCCCTTTCGATAGCTCATCTTTGTTTGGGCCAAAATTTAAATACACATTAACCAGGTGTAAACAAGAAGGAAGGACTCTCTCTGCCATAAGAGTTTCCCCTATGTACCAGACCTTATCCAAAGGGTCAGAAGGGGGGGGGGGGTTTGAAAATCCCAAAGAGCTTTTCAGGACACGCATGGAGATTCTTCCCCCAGGGGCAGAGGGGGGAAGCAGTAATGGAAGACACCGACCTCACGACAGAGGGGGCTCGCAGAATCAGGGTGACAGGGACTTATTCCTTGGTAAGCCCTTTCAGCACTCCTGAAGGGAATCCTGCCTGTCCATCTCTGGAGGCAGTCAGGGACGCTTGTGTTTGTACCTAGAAGCCTGGTTAACATTAACAAAGGACAAGTGAGTACAAAACATCGTAACCAGAGGTTAATCTATACCCTTTTCCCTCCCCTTTCTGAACATAAAAAATATCCCCGATGTTCTACCCAGTCAAAGGTAACAGGCAACTCTAGAAATTCAAAAGTTGCTAGACAAAAAAGTCATCCAAACAGTCCATGCAGACCAACTAGGATCTGGAACTTATTCAAGATTCTTTAGTTCCAAAGAAAACATGGGACTGGAGACCCATCCTGGATCTCAGCAAATTAAACAAATCAGTAAAAATGTCAAAGTTCTGGATGGTAACACTGCAGTCAGTACTCCTTTTTCTGGGACAAGATGATTGGATGTGATTTATAGACCTCCAGGATGTGTACTACCATATAAAAATGGACAGGCGATCCAGGAGTCCCCTGCACTTTCTGCTGGGAGCCAGTCAATACCAATTTCGAGCTCTGCCCTTTGGCCTCACTACATTCCCCAGAGTGTTCACCAAATGTATGGCAGTGGTCGTTTCTTACTTGAGACACCTAGGATTCCGTGTGTTTCCGTACCTAGACGACTGGCTCCTAACTGCCACCACTGAGCATCTACTAACAAAAGCAAGAGATGTCAACTTGCAACTCTGCTGTGACCTAGGGATCACAATAAACTACAAAAAATCTGCCTTGTTGCTATCTTAGCATATCATTTTTATAGGAGCAGATTTAGATACAACAAAAATGATGGCTAAACTTACTTCAGAAAGGGTTCAGGTTCTACGACATCAGGTCCTGAACCTTATTTCCAAGAAAAAAGTACAAGCAAAGACCGTCCTGAAAGTCTTGGGAACCATGGCAGCTGCTATAACCCTGATTCCATTAGCACGTCTGTACATGAGAATTCTACAGTGGCTACTGTTCACTCTGTGATCCATGTAGAAACTACCAATGTCCCACCAAATAATGATAACAGAATCTTGCAAGAAAGACCTTTGTTGGTGGCTTTATTCACTCATGTGACATTAGGTCAACCCTTTGTACTTCCCCAACCATTAGCCACAGTGACCACGGATGCCTCTCAGATGGGGGGGACATTATCTGGGAAGGACAGTCCAAGGCATTTGGCAGGATTACGACACCCATTTGCACATCAATGTCCTAGAGATGAGAGCGGTGCTTTTAGCATTGCAAGCATTCCAGGACTCTCTTCCGCTGGGAACTATTGCAGTCCAAACAGACAACATGCCAGTTGTATGGTACATAAACAAGCAAGGAGGAACCAGATCTTACCCGCTTTGTTGGAAGGCCCTGAGAGTATGGCAGTGGGTGATCTCCTCCCAGCACTTTCTGGCAGCAGCACACATCCCAGGGAAATCCAACATGACAGCAGACAAACTCAGCAGAGCAATTCTGATGCCTCATGAGTGGTCCCTAAAACAGGAAGTGGCAGAAAAAATTTTCCGCAAATGGGGCCAGCCTTGCTGCGACCTTTTTGCCACTTCCATAAACACCAAATGCAGCAACTACCTTGTCCTTCTCCCCCCTCCAGCAGAGTCAACAAGGGATGCACTTGTCCACGATTGGCCCTTGGGTCTCCTCTATGCCTTTCCTCCCTTTCCTTGATACCTAAAGTTCTTCAGAAAACCAATTACTTGGGAAGGAACTTGATACTCCTCGCCCCATACTGGCCTCATCAAATCTGGTTCTCCTTCCTGTGACCTCATCTCCAGGAGGAGCCTTGGATCCTGGACCCAGTTCCGTACCTCCTAACTCACGTATCAGGGGCACTCCGCCCTTCCCATCAAACCCTTAAATTGACAGCTTGGCTGCTCCGATTCCAACCATAACCAGGCTTCCTAACCTTTCCCCATCAGTAAAACATATCCTGATTTCGTCACATAAAGCTTCAACAAGAATGTTATATAGAATCAAATGGAAAAAAAATGTCTTTATGGACTTTGAACAATCACATTGATCCTTTTTCTGCCCCAATAGCTTCCATTCTTGATTTTTTAGCAAAGCTATTCAATGAAGGTGCAGTTGCAGCTGCTTTTCGAGTCCAGTTAGCAGTGATATCTAATTTCCACTTAGGTGAATCAAGCTCCAATTTGATGTTCCACAGACTTTGCAAAGCTTTTCTTAAAAGTACTCTTTTATTAAGATCACCCATTAAAGCCCCTCCAGCATGATGGGACTTAAATTTTGTCTTATCCCATTTGATTCTTCCCCCATTTGAACCTGCGTCATCCTGCGATCTCAATATTTGACTTGGAAGACGATTCTTTTCTTAGCCATTACTTCTGCTAGAACAGTTTCAGAGCTGCAAGCATTGCCCCCTACATGCATGTATCCCTTAGTACAAACCCATCCTTTCTACCCAAAGTATGATCAGAATCTAATGTAAACCAGTCCATCAAACTACCAGTTTTTTTGCCCCAGCTATGAGAATAAGACAGAATATATGTTGCATCAATTGGACGTACATAGACAATTATGATTTTACTTACATAGGACAAAGGACTTCAGAAAATCTGATCAAGTATTTCTGTCCTTTTCAGACTCAAAGAAAGGTGCTCCTGTGTCTAAAGTCACACTTTCGAAATGGCTATCAGATTGTATTACATTTGCTTACAAATCTCAAAACAAAGAAAGTAAAAAGTCATTCTACAAGAGCCATTGCAACCTCTTCTGCCTTTTGGGTGAGACTACCTATAGATGCCACTTGTGCTGCATCAATATGGGCAAGGCCACATACCTTTATCACTCATTACAAAGTCGATTTGGCCTCCAGGAACAGTGCCTCCTTCAGGTCCACTGTTCTGAAGAATATTCTCCCTTGAGTCACCTAAGAAACATGGTGCTAGGTACACTGTCCAACCTGCTAAGAATGAAGGCGAGGTAGGACAACGTCACATAAAGACGTTATGTACTCATTATAACATTCCATGTGTGTTGTCCATCTTGCCTTCATTCTTACTTACCACCCTCCTTCCCCCCAGCCCTTGGCTCCTGGAAGACTGAGCCGATACAATTGGCTATTGATGTTCTCTGACCTTCTTGATTGCTCTATGAGGTATTCAGTGACTTTATCTAGTGTCTTAGTTGTATCTGCAAACGAGATCTGGGGAGCTTGTCCTAGTGCATGATGGGAATGGTTTTAGCCATGAGCTAGTGGAAGACCTCACGCTTTAGTATTAGACCGAGTCAGATCCGATGTTCGGATCCGGACCCAACCTGCTAAGAATGAAGGCGAGATGGACAACACACATGGAATGTTATGGTGAGTATATAACTTCTTTTTTGTGTCATTTGTAATCAGGAGAAACTATATCCAAGCAGATTATCTCCAAATGTCTGGCCCATTGTATTGTGTTATGTTATTCTTCCAAGAGAAACAATTTAGACAAAGCAGTAAGAGCGCACTGTGCAAGAGGTTCTGCTAAAACTGTGACCTTCCTCAGCAAGGTGACTAATGAGTATATATTAGAAGCAGCACATGATCCTCTGTTCATACCTTCTTTAAGCATTTCAGATTAGGCATCTCTTTCAGATCAAGGGCTGGATTTGATACAGCCATTTCACAGCTTATCTGAGTGAGCTGTGGGAGTCATCCATGTAGTTAATGAACTGTTTCCTGCATTTCAGACAAATTAAATGTAATAGTTTTTTTTTTCACCAATCAGAAAAGGAAAACCATTTCATTTTCCTTTCGAATGTGTGTGTTCGATATAGTAGATTTTTCAACTATAGGTGAGGTCAGTTTTTTTTTTTTTTTTGATGTTTTGGGCAAATGATTATTAGTAATATGCTCATATATATATATCTGCACACACACTCTCTCTCACACACGTAATATATATGTGTGTGTATATATATATATATATATATATATATATATATATATATGTGTGTGTGTGTGTGTGTGTATATATATATATATATATATATATATATATATATATATATATACATTACACATACACATACACACACGTAATATGCGTGTGTGTGTGTGTGTGTATATATATATATATATATATATTTATATATGTATATGTATGTATATATATATATATATATATATATCTATGGATCTACTTCACTTTGTTGAAAAACCTATTTGTCAAATACCTTCTTGTCGAACCCTATTCATCGAAACCTTAATCCAGTGAACATTCATTTAAGCAAAGGTTTTCCCAGGAGAAAAAACGCTTGGCCAGCTTCAGAATTTACCCTTTTCCCCACTGTAGTGCAATCTCAGAGTTGGTATGTTTAGTTGGGGGGGAGTGTGTAGCCCCCCCCACCTGAGTGGGTTTTAAATATTATTTTTGTGATAATCGCTGGCTGGCCTAGTGGTTATTTTCACTGGGAAAACTTTCGCTTAAAACGTCATTCAGTGGATAGACATTTCGACAAATAGAGTTTGACGAATAGGTATTAGATACAAGTCTTTATAAGTTAATAATAAGGTAATAGATATACGTCTGTATAAGTAACAGGATTCTTGTAGTTAAATTTGTCATGCAGATTTGAAAGCAACCAGTGTGACATGCGAATGCCTATCCTAAAGAGGGAGAGAAAGTCTGTATCAGTCTTGATATTCCCTTATTTAAATTTACTACCACCAGGAAAGTCATAAATAAGAAGTTATGTACCTTCCATAACGTTCCATGTTAGTTGTCTTCTCTCGCCTTCTTTCTTGCTGGATGGGTTCGGAGCTGATCCTCGGCTCCGACTCGGTACTTGCTAAGCTCGAGAGCTAATTTTACCAGCTCGAGGCAACCCTATATCCCATGATGCAAGGCGTGACTACCCAGATCTCGTTTGGTAGCTGTGGTAAACCCTGCCAGTAACCTTCTTCCCAGAAAGGAAGAAGAGGAACTAAATGTGGAAAGAAAACAAAGCAAATAACCACTAGAGACTAGTGACACTTCCTACTGGGGCCCATAGAAAGAATGAACCGTACCCAGAGAAGAGTACAACTTCAAGGTCTGTCCAGGATAGGGGAAGGAGGGAGGGATTAAGAAAGAAGGCGAGAGAAGACAACTAACATGGAACGTTATGGTAGGTACGTAACTTCTTAATGTTAAGTTGTCAAACTCGCCTTCATTCTTGCTGGATGGGACCGCATCCCTAGCACCTCTATCCTGGGTGGCTCAATGGAACAGACTCTTGAGAACTGTGGAACCAAACCTAGCCCTGTCCCTGGAGGCCAAGTCCAATTTGTAATGAGAGACAAAGGTGTGAGGAGTGGCTGCCGCACAAATGGTGTCAATAGGTAGCCTATCCTGAAATGCTGTAGAAGTGGCTAGGCGTCTGGTAGAATGTGCGTTTGGTTTTGAGGGCAGTTGCTTGCCCCTAAGGAGATACACATGAGAAATGGTAGAAGACAGCCATCTGGATAAGGTCACCTTGGAGACTGGAAGACCCTTCCTGTTTTCTGCATAAGAAAGAAACAGTTGATCAGATTTTCTGAATTGTTTAGTTCTGTCCAAGTAATATCTAAGTTGGTGATGGACATCCAAACAGTGAAGTTTCTGTTCCACCCTGTCAGAATAATTAGGGAAAAAAACTGGCAATTCAATAGATTAGTTAATATTCGTCTGGGAAGCAACCTTGGGCAAGAAAGATGGATTAGTTCTTAAAGATACTCTATCTTTGTGGAAAACCAAGTATGGGGGACGGACACAGAGAGCATGAAGTTCAGACACCCTCCTGGCTGAAGTAACAGCAACCAGAAAAATTGTCTTCCAGGAAAGAAATTTTAATGAGCATGCAGCAGCCGGTTCAAAGGGTGGCAGAATCAAGGATGCCAGCATTAAATTCAGGTCCCATTGCGGAGGGGGATCTTTGATTGGGGGTTTCAGCAGAAAGATCCCTCTAAGAAAAGCTTTGCAAAGCTTGTGAGACATTATGTTTTGATCCGCTAAGCCAACATGAAAATTTGAGATCGCTGCCAGCTGGACCTTAACTGTCGAGGAAGAGGAACCCGATTGAAAAATCTCAGCTAGGAAGTCCAAGACTGACTGCACTGGAGCAGTAAAGGGGTCTATGTCCCTGGACTTTGCCCAGAAGGAAAAACGCTGCCATTTACTAGCATAAATCCTTCTGGTAGAGGACTTTAGAGAAGCTACTATGATATCTCGCACGGGATTAGAAATCATAGGGAGCCTGGCTAAGGAAGGAAGTGGAGCAACCAAGCAGTGAGGTTGAGAGAATGAATGGCCTGGTTCAGATGACCCGAATGGTGGGTCAGAAGATCTGGAATTGGATCCAGATGCCAAGGCTGAACCAAGAGATGACGATGTAGGGACGGAAACCAAATTTGTCGAGGCCAGTAAGGGGCAATGAGAATCAACTTGGCTCTCAAGACGGTAGCTTTCTGAATCACTTGAGGTATCAGCGGGAATGGAGGAAAGGCATAAAGAAGTCCCCGGGGCCAATCCTGGGTTATAGCCTCTCTGGGGGGATGGCCTGGTAGTGGAAAGAGGGAGAAGAAGTCTGGGCATTTGCTGTTTTGGGGTGTAGCAAAAAGGTCGCAGCAAGGGACGCCCCACTTCTGAAAAATCTCGTCCACTACTGATTGTTTGAGAGACCACTCGTGTGGCATGAGAATAGCTCTGCTCAGCCTGTTCACTAATAAGTTGGATTTCCCGGGGATATGCGTTGCTATCAGAAACCGATGAGAGGAGATTGCCCATTGCCAAAGTCTGAGAGCTTCTCAACACAGTGGATAGGACCTGGTCCCGCCCTGTTTGTTGATATACCAGACTACGGACATGTTGTCCGTCTGAACTGCAATAGTCCCTAAAGGAAGAAAGTCGCTGAGGGCTTGCAACGTTAAAAGCACTGCTCTCATCTCTAGGACGTTTATGTACAGATGGTATTCTATGGGTTGCCAAGTCCCATGGACCATCCTGCCCTGATAATGCCCCCCCACCCGATCAGAGAGGCATCCGAAGTGACTGTGGCAACCGGGACTGGGGGAACAAACAGTCGGCCTTGATGGAGTTGCGGAGAAGACATCCACCAGGTTAGGTGACTCTTGCAAGATTGCGTCACGAAGATCTCGTGGCACATGGGAAGCTGCTGGAAGGACCACTGGGTGAACAACATCCACTGCAGAAGGCGCATGTGGAAGCGAGCTAAAGGAAGCAGTACGATGGCCGCAGCCATAAGACCTAGCACCTTCAGGACAAATCTGGCCCTGATCTTTTTGCTGAGTAGTATGATCCGAACATACTTTTGGATGTCCAGAATTCTTTGGTTTGTGAGTCTTGCTGACATCCCGACAGGGTCTAATTGTGCGCCTATAAAGGTAATAGATTGGCAAGGAGACAATGAAGATTTTTCGAAGTTTATAGAAATCCCTAACTGGTTGCAGGTGTGAAGAGTGTAGTCTCTGGCCTTGAGAAGTTGATACCTGGTGGTGGCAGAGAGGAGCCAGTCGTCTAGATACGGAAACACCTGGAATCTTTGACGTCTCAGGTGCGCCGTGACAGCTGCCATACATTTGGTAAACACTCTGGGGGCTGTAGTGAGACCAAAGGGCAGGGCTCTGAATTGAAAATGACTGGTCCCCAGCCAAAAGCGGAGAAACTTTCTGGAGCGCCTGTGAATTTTTATGTGATAGTACGCATCCTGAAGGTCTATTGAGCACATCCAGTTGTCTCTGCCCAAAAAGGGTAGAATGGACTGAAGCGTGACCATCCGGAACCTTGCCTTCTTGACAAACTTGTTTAGTTTGCTGAGGTCTAAAATTGGTCTCCAATCTCCCATCTTTTTGGGAACCAAAAAGAATCTTGAGTAGATTCCGGATCCTACTTGGTCTGCTGGCACTAGTTGGATGGCTCTTTTTGCTAGGAGCTTTGATACCTCCAGCTTTGCCAACTCCCTTAGACCGGGTGAAATGTCTGGAAGGGATTGATGAGGAACAGGATATCTCGCGAAAGGGATATTGTAACCCTCGGATATGATCGACTGTACCCATTTGTCTTGAGAAAGGGAACGCCAGGCTGTTGGGTACAGCGACAATCTTCTCCCGACTGCCTCCAAGGGTGGACAGTCGGGCAACACCTCAGGGATGCTGGAAGGATTTATCAGAGAGAGGCTCTCTGCTACCCTGATTCTGCGGACCCCCTCTGCCCCTAGGGTGGCGTCTGTTGTTATTACCCCCTCTGCCTCTGGGGGTAAACTGACCACGTGCGTCTGGCGTGACTCCCTGAGATTTACGGAACCACATTTTCCCTCCCTTCTGACCTTTGGGGTAGGGTCTTGAAGGGGTGGAGAAATGGACTCCTACGGCAGAAAGAGTCTTGCCGTCTTGTTCACACCTGGTCAATGTGTCCTTCACCTGAGGTCCGAGCAAAGCCGAACCATCGAAGGGAGTATTAGTGAAGGATGCCTTAAAGGGGTCTGCGAAATTACAAAGCCGCATCCAGGACTGACGCCTAAGTGCCACTCTTGTGCCTGCGGCTCTACTCGCCCCATCGGCTGCATAAGAAATGAGCCGCATGGAGGAGTTAGTTATAAAATTTAGGATTCCGAGCTGTGAGGCAATCTTTTCTTGAGCCCCAGCAGCTGACGGATCCTGAACTACCTCACCTAGTTCCTTGAGAATATCTCTGAAGCCGGGTAAAGTGACAGAGATAGTTCAGCGAGCGCATAGCGAAGGTCGCTGAAGAAAACATCCGCTTACCGTACCTATCCATGGTCCTAGAGTCCTTGTTAGGAGGATGGACAGGTACAGAAGGATCGGCAAGTTCCTTCTTGGTAGCAGCCGCCACCACCATGGCATCAACAGGGACACACTTGGTGAGAAACTGTCTGCGGGGGCCGTGATGAATTTAGAAGGCCTCCTGGGGACTGGTTCCACAGAATCCGGGGCCGCCCATGCCTTTCGAGCCACCACTTCCATGAGCAGGCCGAAAGGCGGAGACACCCAGGAGGTGGAGGGTCGAGATCCAAAAGCCTCCAGGTATACCGACTCATCCTCGGAGGGGTTAATGGAAGGCCAGTTCCCCCTCTTCTTAAGGAGTTCCAGGATGTCTGAAAAGGAGACATCCTCAGAGGGGGACCGTGGGGAACCCTCCGACTCGTCTAAGTCGGTATCTGATGTCGTAGACTCAGGGGAGTCTGTGTGCTTCCTCTTGCACGTCCTCTTACGCGGGGGTTCTCCCGAAGGATCAGGAGAAACCTCAGAAGAGGAAGTTCTTCCCAATGGGGAAACCTGGGGTGATGGATCTCTGGGTCTGGGAGCAAGAGAATGGGAAGAGACATCGACAGGCACCGAAGAGGGAGGAGCTAATGGAATTGACCGTTGACTCAGCTCCGGGGCTAGAACACTCCTCATCACCTCAAAGGTTCCCCTTCCAGGGAGGCCAGAAGACTCCCACTCCGAAGAAACAGGAATCCCCGGTCCCACCAAAAGAGAAGGCTCCGAGGCTGAAATCGGTGCCGAGCTCACCAATGCCGAAGCTCCAAGAGGGAGAGTGGGGTCGGACAAGGGTCCGATGCCACTCGCCCCCTCGGAGCCGACAAGGGAGACCCGACACCGGATCCCTCCAAGGAAGGTCTCAAGGAGGAAATCGGAGTCGAAGACGACGGAGCCGACAGGGGAGGTATCGGCTCCGGCGCACCCACGGTCGGGAGGAGGAATTTCAGGGGGATGAGGGATAGCGGTCATCTGCTGCGACGGGCTATGGAGCATCTGGGCCAGTGCCTGTGACTTCAGCAGTCTACTTACCACCCTCTCCAAGTCATGGTCTGACAGCCTGGAAGACCTTGAAGATTGGCTCCGATGGCTCCGCTCCGAAAGCAGAGGAGATCCCGGAGCCGAGCGAATCGACTCCAGGGAAGGTTACAGAGATCTCTTCCTGGAAGGAGCCATCGGAGCCGAAGACCCTTCGGTTCCAGATGGAGCCGACAGCTTATCGGCACCAGTCTTGGTCAAAGATACGTCGGCTCCGGCCGGAGCCGACATTGTCATCGATGCAAGTGTATCGGAGCCAGCCGGCACCGATACCACCACCTCAGAGATAGAAAGATCGGCTCCAGCTGGAGCCGATCTCGACCGGAGTCGGAGCCACCGCCGAAGGCTTAGGAGTCACAGCCGGGGCTTTAGGTGGCTTAGAGGGCTTTCCCGACCCAGTCTTGGTCGGGGAGCCCTCTGGCTTCAACAAGCCACGTAGGATTAGTTTATTCCTACGTTCCTGCAAGACTCTCTGGCTGAAGGAGTGGCAAATAGCACAGGAGTCCTGCAGGTGTAGAGGCCCCAGGCAGTACACACAAGAAGTGTGACCTTCTGTCAGAGACATCTTCTGACAGCACGAGTCACACTTCTTGAAGCCTGAGACCTTTACTTCTTTGGACATGGTATGCCCAACACAAAAAAGCACACACATACAATCCAATCACACAGTTAGCTAATGAAAGGGGGAAAACTGATTAACACACCCACACTTCCTGACAGAAAAATAATGGAAGGGAGGCTTAAGGCCTGAAGGGAGGGAAAAAAACTATCCCTATACAAAGGAGAAAGGGAATATAGGGCTAAGACAGATAGGTACTAGCTGACACTGACTCTTAAAGAAAGAGAAATAAGAAAATTGGAAATTTTTTGACTGAATTTAGTACAAAAAATACTAAAACTCTACCTGAGCTGGTAAAAGGAGACCTCTTCACGAAGCGGAAAACGAGATCTGGGTAGTCACGCCTTGCAACATGGGATATAGGGTTGCCTCGAGCTGGTAAAATTAGCTCTCGAGCTTAGCAAGTGCCGAGTCGGAGCAGAGGATCGGCTCCGAACCCATCCAGCAAGAATGAAGGCGAGTTTGACAACTTAACATTGGGAGTTTTAAAAGCTACCAGTGTGGTGGCCTCTAGCTTTTGTCAATGAGGAATGTCTCTGTTAACCAAAAGGATTGGCTTCAGTTTGTGTGCTTGTGATACCAGTATATAATCTGAAACCATTTCACTTGTCCCATCTGCAGGAATAAAACTAGATGTCAAAGCATTCTCTAAGAAATGTGTCATTCTTAGAATGGGAAAAAAGTATCAAAGCATCCCCACATTCTTCACTGTCTAAGAGAAAATTGTTCAGGATTTTCAGCCTGGAGTGATGGGTAAGAGGAAGGACCTTCTAGGCATTTGGTGAAGTGGTACTAAACTCTTTCAGTTTTAAGTGGCAGAAGCTATAACGAAGCATCAAACTGTGTATTGCCTTATGAAACTTTAAAAGTAAGATTCAGAATATCAGGGTGAAAAACAAAAGACAGAACCAACTGTCCTGTTTGCTTTGATGGAGATGGCTATGATATGCTTACAGCATTTCAGTTATTCATCAGCAAGAATCCTGAGATTGGTGTACACTTAAGTAGCATTTAGATTACATGAACTAAAGCTGTATCCCATCATGGGATTCCTCGGATCTAAATGCATTATTTTCCTCTTTGAGGTATTACATTTCATTTTTATTAGGTACTGCCAATGCATCAACATTATTTTGCATTAAACAACTGGATTGTTGTGTATTTACTAAGCATCCTAGTTCAGTAGCATCTGCATATTGTGTGCCCCATTTCAGGAAGGGTTGACAGAAACAAAAGATATACACCTGAACAAAAGTGGATTTAGCAGAGACACTCTAAATTATGACTTTGGATGAATGGAAAGAATTGCACAGAATATGGTTGAGCTTTAGTCTCACCAATTTTCCGACAGCTTTTGATCGAATACACTGTTTTTCTAAATTGAAAATTTTCTGTAACAATATTTTAATCAGAAACTTTGTGTCCTTGAAAATAGCATGCACAGGAAAGCATGCCTCTATGGTCCTGATAACATCACAGAAGTTGTGGGTATAGATTGTGGTAGATGTTCTCTTTACCAAACCCATCTTGATGGCTACCAGTAGTATTTTTATTTTTTATTTATTTTTATTTTTATTTTACATTTGTTGACTGGGCTAGTCTAGCTGGAGTAATATCCATTTTCAGTAGAGGCCTGGGGAGAAAAGCTCCACACAAATACTTACAAAGAAATATTGAAAACATAATTTGTAAAAAAAAACATAAATGTAAAAAATATGGTTAAACAATAGCATAAAAATTACAAAATTTAGAATAAAATAAAGGAACACAAATATACCTAGTGATTTTATAAGAAAGTGAATCAAGGATAAGAGGATAAAATGAGAGATATGCAATAATTAAGAACAGGTTAGAGTAAAAGGATCAAAGGAAATAAAGAAGATTAAGGATCATCGACAGTAAGGAAAGAGTGGAGCAAAAAGAAAGGAACAAGGTAGCAAAGTGGAAAGAGTTAAAACTAAGGCAGAGCAGATAATAGAAGCAACCATATAGAGCAAGTGGTGATATAGTTTACATTATATGAGCAGGCAGGCAGAAAAGTAAGAGGAAAATAAAGTTAAGGGAAGAAAGGAGTAAAGGCAAGTAGTTAGTCAGGTATAGTACAGGAACAAAGCCAGTGATTTTGGAAGTAGAGTTTGATATTTTGTTTAAAAAGAGGCAATGATGTGATCATAGTTAAATTGCTAGGTAACAGATTCCATCTTCTACCTACAGTATTAGTTAACACTGCCAAACTGCTGCCTACAAAATGCTAGGATACGAGTGTTTTGTAAGCTTCCTGTGTTTGATCAAGAGATCTGGTGAGACTGATTTTCTGTTACTCTTTCTTGTCTTTGTTCTCATAAAGAGGGGCTGCTACTGCTGTTCTAACATACGCATAACTTGGGAGGTATCATAGACTCTGTAAAAATAATTTCCAGGTCTAGAGTGAGATGTTTAATATATTTATTTGACTTGGCATTCAGAACAGCAATTTTATCAGTATTCAAGTTTTAAATGTGAAAGGATATTTTTTTTAGTTATGGCAGTCATGGTGGTTGCAGCATTTTTGAGAGGGGGTGATGAAGGTGAAGCCCTGACTACACTGTTTTACCTGAAAATTTACGTGAATATATTAGCAAAGGTCTTGGTATAGTGAAAGAGAAATTAATGGAGGACCACATTTTTATCAGCAGTTTACTTACTGTGACGTACTTTTTTTCAAAATCTGTAATATGATTTTTAGGACTCAAAGCTGTGGCATATTCCATATTTTCCTTTTGGGTCTCTCAAGCCTTTCTCCAAATTCACTGGATCTGATTACACATGATGAAAACATTTTTTACATTTGCAAGTTGCAGTTGGTACCTCTTTTGTGCTATAGTAAGTGACAGATACTTCAGTGTCCATCTTGCATATCAGGACAGTGCTAGTGAGCAGTTATATATCAATTCATATTGTCATTTACACACTGGAGTAACCTGTCATCGGTTTTCCATTCTGAGGTATTTAGAAAAAGCAGGATTTAAGTTCATTTAAAATAGCATTACTGTTTTGTAAAAACAATTGCAAAGTTATACTTATTTGAGAATGTGATTGGAAAAATATGTGCATTTTATATGAACTTTACCTTATGATGCCTTTGGAGATTTTGAAGTAAGATGGTTGATTGTTTGCTTTAGTCCTTGGTGATATACATGAATAGATGTTTTATGTGTGAAGTTGTATACTAGGGAAATGTCATACACATTTAAAATTTACATAATTAGGAAGGTATTGGATGTGAAGGGAGCTATAGCCATTTTGTTGACAGGGGGAGGTATTGCTTACTAATGTTAGGTAATTATAAACTATGCAAAGTATATCCCAGAAGGATATTAGATTTGCAGAGCTGGAGCTACTAACTGCCCCGAGCTGAATAAGCAGTCTTGTGTAGCTTGTGACCTGTTTCTTATAGGCATTACTGCATAGCTACAGGAAGCATTGGTATCTGTTAGAGTTACGTATTGATGCGGACTTTTATGTTGTCATTAAGTAACACCTTTTGAGTTAGTCACAACTTGATTAGGAAGCTTTAAATGGATATTAATCATTACAAGATATATATAGTATTTATGTAATATGTGGAAGACCAGTTTTTAACTGAAGTTGCTGCATTGCAGAACTGCTGTATCTGATATTGTTAATCCTCGTTCATTCCTTACGCATGGGTATCAGTTCCGAGCTCGGAACCAAGCCGGCCATTTTCCAAGCTCGCGTCAGCTTCAAACTCTCGAGCTAAACTCTTACCTACAATCCCCCTCTCCCTTTTACCTCAGATTTCATTTGCCGCGTTGCCATCCGGTCGTGTCAAGCTACTTCTCTTGAGCTAAGTACAGTCAGTTGTTGTTTAATTGCTTTACAAATTACTTTTCTGTCAGAAAAGTTGATATTTTATTGTCTCTTGCCCTATCACATCTAGCGTTCATAATTTCCCCAGTTTTTTTCTGTCCTTTACTTACCACTTTTACCGTGAGGTAGTTTTCTCTTTATCATCGTTGGTAATCTTTTTCCCTTTTTCTTTCATACCTTCGGGTACTGTCTTGTACCATTGTTGGTACTTTTCTATTAGTTAATATGGCAGATAAAAAAGGTAGTCCGGGGTTTAAGCGTTGTTCTGATTGTGGACACAAATTGCCTACTTCTGATGCACACTCTTTATGTGTTTATTGTTTGGGAGCTTCCCATTTATCTGTTGAACCACGTTGTACTATTTGTGAGAACTTTTCTAATAGAACTTTGTTAGAAAGGGAAAACAAGCTAATACTGAAGGGACTTCTAAAATCTCCTTTTTCAGAGGCTATTTCTGGGTCAGAGGTCTCAACCCCTCCTAAAGCCTATAAGAAAATGGATGTTTCTACTAAGGCAAAATCCTTCCCTTCGTCCCCGGCTGGGGACTCTCACCAATCAATCAAAACCTAAAAAGGCTAAAATTTCGACTCTGGAGCTCTCTCAGTCAGCCCCAGTACTTTCGGTGCCCAGACCTTGGCACAGAGGCCTTTGGCTCCATTAGTGATTTCGGCTCCGTCCTCTCCTGCAGCTTTCTACATATCGGCACCGAGGGGCTCCTCAGTTCAGACCATTACCACTGTATCGGCACCGACCGTTCAGTCGGCGCAGACCTTGACTGCGTCGGCTCTAAGATCTTCCTTGGAACCGAGGCCTTTATTGTTGACTCCAGTTTTGTCAGTTTCAGCTTCGGCACTGATCCCTGTGTCTGTGCAGACAATGACATCGGCACCAATAACTTCTTCGGTGCAGACTACAGTAGTTCAGTCTTTCTCAACACCGTTGTCCTCGATGCAGTCAAATGAGATGGCACCGAGCCTACCTCTTTTGTGAACAGGCCTGTTTCTCCCTCAGACTCTGTGAGGTCCACTAGAAGCCTTTCCGAACATGATGTGTTGCATCTTGTGGACCAGGCATTCTTGGCCAGAGGTATTCCACCCCTCAGGAACTATCCTTCCTTATGAGATGATCACCCATCTCCAAAGACCCCTTCTTATTCTCCTCCTTCATTGTCTTTGAAGTTCATGGATATAGCACAGTCTTCCCCTTCTGCGGTTCACTTTATGGAGCTCACTAAGGAACCACAGTTGCCTTCATGGCAGGAAAGTTTTGCTACGACCCAGGATGTCAGCTGTGACAAGCATAGCTTGCTGCTCCACAGCCATCCAGGGACTCCGGGTCAGTAGGCTGAGCCACTTAGGGGAAGAGTGCCCCCTGTTCTAGACATACACTCCTCTCTGGGCGGACCAGCCTTCCAACTGATAGAGAAGGCTTTTGCTGCTGCTGGTGATACCGGACTGTCTATACCTCCGCCCTCCTCTGGTACACTGGTTTCACAAGTCACACCTAGCGGACACCGGGTGCAAGAGCCTCAGGACATATTCCCTCAGGAATCCCCCTTTCCCTTGTCTTCCCCAGCTTCTCCCGCTGAGGAGGTCCACCAGAAAAGTTTGTGTAACAAGAAGCACATGGACTCCACAGAGAAGTCCTTCACCAAAGACACAGATTTTGATGAGGGGGAAGGATCCCCTTGGTCACCCTCTGAAGTATCCTTTGGCGATATCCGTAAAATCCTGAAACAGAGAGGTGACTGGCAGTCCTCTAATCCGACCCCTGAGGAATCTGTGTTCCTGCAGGCTTTTCGTGCCCGGCTCCCTACCTCCTGGGTTACTCCACCTGCCGATGAACTTGTCAAGTTCATAGTGCAGCGTGCTTGGAAGGTCCCTGATACCATCAAAGCTATTCCCCGGAGGCAAGATGAGATCTTGTCCCCTCCTGCTTCGGATCCCCATTGGTCCAAAGGTCTTCCTGTAGATGCTTTGGTGGTGGCAGCCGCAACAAAAAAGGATCTGGCAGAAGAAGAAAGCCAGACTGTTCATCCGCTTAACAGAGAGTCCCAGGCCCTGGACAGAATAGGGAAGCACACCTTTGTTTCAGCGACCTTTGCTATCAGGTCCCTGAATTATATGGCACATTTTACCAGGCTTCAAAGGGATCTGGTTTCTGAGCTATCTGAAACCTTGGCTGGTGCAGTGTCTGATGAGGTCCGTGACAAAGTGGCCTGTCAGCTGGCCGCCATTGAGTCTATATCTAACTCCTCTTTGCGATTGATATCTCACACATCAGAAGGAGCAGCTAGAGCGGCGGGTTCAGCTGCGGTCTTCAGACGACACGCCTGGATGCGCTTGTGCAACTTCGCGGAGCCTTTTAAGTCTTCCTTTCTTAATGCCCCCATTGAGCCCTCCTCGTTGTTTGGGCCCAAAGTTAAAAGCACACTGGCCAGATGTGAATAGGACAGTAAGACCCTTTCTGCCGTAGGTGTCCGTTATTCTTCCCCTCAACGTGCTTTCTCCGGAAAACAAAAGAGTGGGAAGATGTGGTTCAAGAAATCTCCGGGTCCTTTCCGTGACACACAGGCCGAGTTCTCCCCCAGAAGCAGAGGGGGAAACTCACAGGGAAGACTCTCCTTTCGGGGCAGAGGGGGACTGCGTAACCAGGGTTCCAGGGATTTTTTCCCTGGTTAATCCTACCAGGGTTCCTGAAGAGCGGCCCAACTCCTTTCCTCTGGAGGTGGTTGGGGGACGTTTCTCCTTGTACCCTTTTGCCTGGCTAACCATCACCACTGATTCTTGGGTACAAAGGATCATAATCAGAGGTTATCATATCCCCTTCAGTCTTTGTCCCATCCCTTGAAAAAATCTTCCCGACGTTCCACCCAGTTGAAGGGAAGAAGCAGCACTAGAGACAGAAAAGCTGTTAAGAAAAAGTCATCCAAATAGTCCCTCCAGACCAGATAGGATCCGGATTCTACTCAAGACTATTTTTGGTGCCAATGAAAACCGGGGAATGGAGACCAATTTTGGATCTCAGTGTATTGAACAAGTTCTTGAGGTTACAAAAAAATCCGGATGGTCACTATTCAGTCTATCCTCCCGCATTTGGAAAAAGATGATTGGATGTGCTCTATAGATCTTCAAGATGCATACTACCACATAAAGGTGTACAGGCCATCAAGAAGATTTCTGTGCTTCCGTGCGGGAGCCAGTCACTACCAGTTCAGAGTGCTGCCCTTCGAAGTCTCTACAGCCCCCAGAGTGTTCACAAAGTGTATGGCAGTTGTCACAGCTCATTTGCGACTTCAAGGATTCCAGGTGTTTCCATACCTAGACGACTGGCTCATTTCTGAGACATCTACTGGAAAAAGCCCTGGCATACTCTCTCCTCGCTGCTCAAAGGCTAGGCATAACCATAAACTGGCAGAAATCCAATCTCACCCCATCTCAGTCGACAGAATTCTTAGGGGTTATCTTGGACACAAAAAACTGCAGAGCTGCTATTCCAGAGCACAGAATTTTAAGGATAAAGCAACAACTAATCCCAATCCTTTCAAAGGAAAAATCCACAGCTCACTCGGTTCTACAGCTGTTGGGTTTAATGGCAGCCTCAATCACCATTGTTCCCCTGGCCACCCCTGGCCAGGTTTCACATGAGGCTTCTACAGTGGCTACTGCTCACCCAATGGTATCCCTTTCAGCATCCTCTTTCAGCCATGATTTGAGTAACCCACAGGTGCAAACAGGATTTAAATTGGTGGATGACACACAATCTCTCACAATGGTCCCGCCCCTTCTCCCCCCGGCAATCCAAGGCCACAGTGACCACAGACGCCTCCCTGATGGGGTAGTGGGGCTATGTCATGGACAGACAGTCCAAGGCACTTGGTCCCAACTGGAGGTCCATCTGCATATAAATGTTCTAGAGCTGAGGGTGGTGCTTCTGGCGTTGCAAGCATTCCATCCCCTGCTGCCATCTGGGACAATTGCGATTCAATCAGACAACATGGTGGTGGTCTGGTACATCAGCAAGCAGGGTGGAACCAAATCTTACCCCCTTTGTCGAGAGGCCATGAGGATATTGCAATGTGCGATGGCTACCAACCGTTTTCTTCTAGCAACGCACATTCCCGGGAGTTCCAACGTGATAGCAGACAGACTCAGCAGGTACATTCTTCAACCTCACGAGTGGTCCCTGAATCCCTTGATAGCGGCGGAGATTTTCCACCACTGGGGCCATCCTTGCTGCAACCTCTTTGCATCCCCGACCAACTACAAATGCAGCAACTACTTCGCCCTGATTCCTCCTCCGGGACAGTCACCCAGGGATGCTCTAGTCCACGATTGGCCCTCGGGTCTTCTCTACACATTTCCGCCCTTTCCTCTCATTCCCCAGTTTCTGAAGAAAGCCAGGCGGTTGAAGAACAAGGTAATCCTCATTGCACCTTATTGGCCCCGACAGATTTGGTTCCCATTCCTTTGGCCTCACCTACTAGATCGACCATGGATTCTTCATTCAATCCCGGAGTTGATCTCGCACCCACAGAACCTGATTCATCCCAGCCTGAGCAGCCTGAAGCTAATGGCTTGGCTACTCCAATTCCCTAGATTGCCAGGCAGAATGATCTTTCTTTACCAGTACGTGATATTCTCCTTGCTTCTCATAGGTATTCCACTAGAATTACTTATCTGAGCAAGTGGAAAAGATTTACCTGTTGGCTAAAAGATAAACAAGTAGACTCCTTTTCAGCACCAGTGTCTGTAATACTAGACTATCTGGCTGACCTGTTTCAGTCGGGTCTATCGGCCTCTACCATTAGAGTTCATTTGGCTGCAATTTATAATTTTCATGAAGGTGTCCAAGATTCCTCTCTTTTATGTCCCATAAATTGTGCAAGACCTTCATAAAAGGAGTGAATCATCTGAAGCCACCTTTTAGAGAACCTATTCAACCATGAGATTTATCATTAGTTCTACAAGCTCTGACAATGGCACCTTTCGAACCAGCCTCTTCTTGCGACCTCAAGTATTTGTCATGGAAAACCTTGTTTTTGGTCACTATTAATTCTGCCAGGCGTATTTCTGAACTTTCAGGCTTTATGTATCAAGAATCCATACTTGAGTTTTCATAGAGATGAGAACTAATCCGTCATTACTGCCTAAAGTGATCTCTGAAATGTCCATTAATTAAGCCATTGAATTGCCAGTTTTCTTTCCCAACCATTCAAACAGAGGAGAGTATTGCCTACATACTCTAGATATACACAGGCAAATCCATTTTTACTTAAACAGGACTAAATCGTTTCATAAGTCTGACCACTTATTTTTGGCCTTTTCTGGACCTAGATTAGGATCTGTTGTTGCTAAGGTCACACTAGCTAGATGGTTGAAGGACTGTGTGACCTTTATTTACACACAACGTAATATCTCGTTGCCTACTGCCATGAAAGCTTATTCAACAAGGTCGGTGGCAACTTCTGCTGCCTTCCATGCCAGAGCTTCTTTACATGACATCTGTGCAGCTGCAACTTGCGCTATGCCTCATACCTTCATCAGTCATTACAAATTGGATTTGGTCTCCAGGGGAAGAGCATCTTTCGGTTCTATGGTGCTCAGGAATGTCTTTCCATGAGAGCCTCCCAGGAATAGAGATAGCTTGGGACTCTGTCCCATACGTAAGGAATGAGCGAGGATTAACAAGATCAGATAAAGAAGTTATGTCTTACCATAACGTTCCATCTGTATTGTTGATCCTCGTTCAGTCATTACGACCCTCCCTCTTTCCCCCTCCTGTGGTTTCTAGTGGATCTCACCATCCATTTCTCTTAGGTTATTTGACCAGAGGTAGCCTCTACCTTCTTTAACTTGCAAACTCAATCTGAGATAAAAGGGAGAGGGGGATTGTGGGTAAGAGTTTAGCTCAAGAGTTTGAAGCTGACACGAGCTTGGAAAATGGCCAGCTTGGTTCCGAGCTTGGAACCGATACCCATGCGTAATGACTGAACGAGGATCAACAATACAGATGGAACGTTATGTTAAGATATAACTTCTTTTTATGCTGCAATTGTTAGTACTCTTACAAAGTTTGTTTTTTTAAGTATTTTGCGGAGTACATTGCTGTTTTATATTAAACCAACAGTAACCATGGCATGTTGCTTGAATAACCACCCTTTTCCCCTCTTTCTGTTTGCACTGGCCATATAAATTTCATTCCATTAACTACTTAAACGACTCTTTAGCCTGGCATCCATTAATATATAGTCATCATGACCTTCATTGGGTTACTGTTCTCACAACCTATACAGCAACATTTCAGCTGTTTTCCTCTGTCTCTGTTTTCTTGAAAGCAAGTTGAGTGTATGTTTTCGGGGTGACATAGAGTGACATGTTTCAAATAAAAAAAAAAAAATTGAAGTGATGGATGATTAATAGTTCTAGTTTACTAATGATGACTTTGATGTACTGTACTTGCCATTTTAGGTATGCTTATAATATTAGCTTGAAGGAAGTGATGCAGACATTGAGCAAGGTGATTCTAGAGTTTCCAGTTAAACAGAAAGGCCAAGACTTGGCAGTCAATCAGTACTGCGCTGCAGTCATTCCTGTGAGTATTTGCAGTTTATCTGTATGCACTCCCATTAACTTGTGTTTCATTTGTGGGTTTTTAGACCATTGTTCATCTGTTGTTTGTTTACTTGGAAAAAGTACAAATGAGTCCTAATTCATGTTCCTGCACCTTTTGAGAAAGACAGTAAAAAAAGTCTTGGATATATTTCACAAATCATGCATGAAATCAAACATTTAACAATGTACTGTGTGTCATGAAGATAAAAAGTAGAAAAGCAGATTCCTCTCTCTGTGGCGCAGAGGCATAAAGCCCTGACTGTGTTCCGGATGACCTAAGTGTGAGTATAGGGTCAGGTGCTAGAAGATGTGGAAGAGGATAACAAATAAATGGTTTGTTGCTCGCTCATGGGGGGTAAGGGATGAGGAGAGGAATTGTGGGTGCCAGCATCAACCAACAAGGGCGTGGAGTTAGGAACATAACAGAAAGCACCTCATGGCTGATACTGTCCATCATGGTGGGCTGCAAGGGGTGAGAGATGCCAAGTGGTGTCCTGGCCTAGGGGCAGTAAAGATCATTCCTGAAACACAGAACTAGATCCTCAGGTCATAGGGAATAGGATGTCCTCCCAAGGCAGCCTTACAAAAGAGGAAGCATTGGCAACTGTAAACTCCTCCATAGTTGTCTGGATGACAGCTCCCCTCTAGTTGATTCTCAGTTGGGTGAGGTAATACCCCATGCTTCCAAAAATAAATAGACTGCAGACCTATGGGAGGAACGCTTAGTGGTCAAGAAATGTGGAGGGAAAAGAAAAACAGAAAGGAAATGAAGATAAAAAGCAGCTATATACTGTAAACCAATCATTTACATGCTGTCAGCCTCTTTCCACTGATATGTCCGTGGTGTAATTTATAGTGCAGAATTCATAGTGTACAGGGTTTGGGGTTGGGAGGGTGGCCTAATAGTTAAGGTGTTTGCCTTACAAACACAAGATGCAGGGTTTGAGTCTCACAAGGGATAATTGGCTAGGCTTTAAATGGCTCGCAAAGGCAGTTAGCTTAGTACTAATCTATGAACCTACATGTTTCCATTTTTGCATTGCAGGTGGATGTTGTCTTCTGTGTTTTTGCACAACTCATGCCTCTTATTTAGTCTTGGGCTCATCAGAAAGTATCATATTAACAGTAAAGAAAAATGTAAATTCTTTAGGGTACATAATATATATTTGTCTTTTTTATTCATTTATTTATTCAAAGTTATCTCTACATAAATGAGTAATGTTTAATATGTACTATTAACACCTGTGAGATTTATATTTTTTACAAAGATTTGCATTTAGAAAATCAACCATTTTATACATAAAAAGTCACTTTTGGATGGATACTACAGCCAAAGCATATAAGCAGATGTGCATAGTAGTGCATTGGTGTATGATTCGGCAGTCATGCAGCTATTTTCCATTGGCATGGGTCCCAAAAGTCAGCTTTGGAGAAGTTTTTCAAGGTAGCTACCTTTGCGGGGGGTATGGGTGAGATGTGAATTTCCATGGTGATTAGTTTATGGTCAGATCTGACCAGGGAGGGATTGACTACTGGTGTAGAGTAACGGTCGCCCATGTTAATAATAACCAGGTCAAGGATGTTGCTTCCTCTAGTGGGGGTCAGAATGAGCTGGTGCAGGACATTGAAATTGATGAATTCCAGGAAGAGTTGGGCCAGTGTATTGGTGCTTGAGTAGTTCTCCCAGTTGGTGGAGGAGTAGTTAGAAGTCTCCTAGTATGAGAGTGTTGGGTTGGACCTTGATAGATTCCAGGGTGCTTAGGAACATGCAGTGAGAGTCTAGGGGATTAGTTGGGGACCTATAGCAGGCTGTGACCTGGATCGCCATCTTACCCACTGTTAGTTGTACCTGAAGTATCTCAGAGGCGTTATGCTGGGCTACTAGTCTGGAGGTGTGCATATCCTTTATGAATATGGAGACACCACCACCTTTGGAGCTATGGTCCATGTTTTGGGGCCGAAAGGTGTGGAATGAGTTATAGCCTAGTAGCGCAGGGGTACTTTCTGCCACTTTAAACCAGGTCTCCGTTACAGCACAAATGTCGATGTTCTCCATTTTGAGGAGTGCTTTGAGCAAGTGCATTTTGAGATTTAGACTTCTAGCGTTGAGCAGCATGACCCTCAGATTGCATTTATTTGTAGCTGTTAACAGTGGTAATTTGGTCTTTGGAACACGCCCTAAAAAAGGCACTATAGGGGTGGTAAGAGCCTTAGCCAGTACCCAGAAACCCAGGGGTGACAGAGGCAGGCCATCTCTGGCAAAGCATCGAGGTCTGTCAACCATGTTATCCCAAGCAGACAGATACATGATCCCCTTAGAATGACACCAGAAACTTAGCCAGTTGTTGAAGTCAATTATTTTTTGGTTGTACTGCGGTATCATTCTGGGTGACTGTAGGATACTGCTCAGGGGTCATACCTGCCTGGGACACAATCCTAGAGCTCCACCATGTCTCTTTTCATGTAGTCCAGGGGGGTTCATCTCGGGTCATTCACACCCACATGGACAATGACAGAGTCATACTTGTTCTGAAGTGACCTGAGTGCATGTGTTGTGTGTCGGATTATGGCACCTGATAGACAGCTGACTGTTACCTTCTCCTTTTTCAACCTAGTGAGTGGGACATCTGTGTGCCTCACTACTGAGTCACCTATGATTAGTGTATTGGGCAAGGTGTTTAGCCTTAGGGACTTAGGTTGAGGGGCACACTGTGTCCTGTGGTTTGTGCTGTGTTGTGGTGGTCGAGTGCATTTCTGTCTTGGAGTTCTCCGCTGTTTGGATACATTTCTATTGAGAGCCTCCGTGACGATGGGTGTGTGGTTTATGTTTTTATGTGAGAGATGTGATAGTGGGTGTTCTTGAGGGCTATGTGTTCATGTGGTGTGGTGTAGGTGTTGACCTTCTCCTCTTGACCAGCTAGTCTGGTCTTGGGTAGAGAGCGCGCAGCTTCCAATTTGGTGATGTAAGTGCATCTCTCACAAGTCTGAGTGTTGGGAGGCAAGAGGAAAGGGTTGTCTGTGTACATGAGGCAATTGCTACACTGCCTCAGAATGCCTATGATGTATTTTTATTTTGTAACAGTTCATTTTGTAATTTGATTTTGCCCCTTTTTGCAAGTCCAGTTATATTACATTAACTGACACTAAAATTAGAGTCATAACTACTGCACCATGTTTTGTTTCTTTTTTTAACCATCTTGGAGAACACCTGATTTCTACTCTTGTAGACCGTCTTATAGAACTTTGGCATCTTTTATTGAAGTAATTATATTTTTCAGTTTGCAGTCGTCGACATATTTGGCTTATCTGTCCATTTTTCAATTTCATATCTGAGAAGAATAGTCTGAAAAGAAGTGGTCACTGTACAGAGCCCTGTGGGCACCACTGGTAATTGTTGTTTAACCACTTTTTTACTCATTGAGTTACATGCATATGGACTTCTAAGGCTTTTGATTGTTCAATTAAATCCTTATCTGGACTAGTGTAAAAGCCTTAGCAAGGATAAGGTTAGCAGTATGCACTGTCACTCCATTATGAAGTGCTGCTTTTATCTCTTCACAGAATCTTCTCTTATCAAAACTCATACTCCTCTGTAACCGAAGCAAGTCCCCCAAGTTATTTTTGATATACTGTGTTGTGTGTGTCTGTAATCTTATATAGAATACTGCTCAGACTGATAAGTCTAAACTTGTTTGCTTCTGATGTGACACCCCCCTTCCTTTCTGAATTCGTATCACTTCAACCTGTTGCCATAGGTTGTGGACATGTCCACATGCTAACATTTTGTGTAACATGATTTATGGGGATTTAGTTAAATTTCCCGGTTTTGTGAAATAAACCATCAGTTTTGTTGTCTTATTCCATGATTAATTTTACTTGAGTTATCATAAGGAATGACTCACCTTGTCACCATAGCACCCTGACATATTTACTTGTAGTGAAAGTTGTAGAATTTTTTTTTCTGCAAGCACATTCACTATGCGTTGTGTCTGAGTGATCCCTTGTTACAGTCTCAAAATTTCCCTTTTAATTTCTTGATGCAGTTAAAGAATACATTGTTATTGCTTTCAGACTTTGAAACCCATTTGGATGGTTAAACTCCCCCATAAAGATTACATTTTCATTGATTTTTTACATCTTGTGAGTTTAGCATTGAAGCTACTAATCACAAAATTCATTAATGTGTACTTATTATTGTAAACTATAATGTTGCTACTTCTCCCTTACGAACTTGATTTGGTATCAAGTCCCTGTAATTGATGTCATAGGTTAGATCTCTCTATTCAGTCTTTAAAAAACTCTTAAAAAAATGAATGTTAGATACCTTTAGAATGTGTAAGTCAGTGCCATTACTATGCTTTTTACGCTGTTTGCAGCTCTGTCTGCAGCTGTATATTTATTGTTTATGCAGTAAAAGTTTTCAGTAAAAAAAAAAAGAATACTTGACAAAGAATTAACACAAATAGGAATTGAAGCAGGTGACTAGAAATACTCAGCTTACTACAGCTGCCACTGACACTCCACAGTCAAACTGTATCAATATCCAGCAGTGGACAGGCCCTCAAGAAAGGAGATAATTGGCTGTGGGACCACAATATGGAGGTTGTGAGTTATAATGATATGAGTGGGAGCTAGATGGAAAGTCTGGGGGACTAAGGAGAAGAAACATCTGAATACGTATTAAAACTGCCAAGTAGATTGCAGCATGTTATATAAAAATTATTCGTTCTTTTTTAAGAAATTAAGTTTTTATAAAGGATAATGTTTGTCTTTGCCTGTGTTATCATTATTGACTGTCACATTGTTCGCACTGTATCCCTTTTCTACTTAAAGGCAGTGACAGCTCCAATCTTCTGAAGACTAAGAATGAAAGCTAAAAAATTAGTTAAATATGATGGAAACATTTCAGTATATTTGCACTTGTATTTGTAAATTGGTAGTACTTTAAATCATTTTACTCAGTAAAGCATCTTTATGTTTATACCTTTTAATTTAAACATATTACAAATATTAAAATGTGACAAATTAAGCATAAAACAGTATGTCAGCAAAATATAAATGGAGTCAGAAAATGCCTTAAGAAAGAAGTGTGTTTTGAGGCACCTCTTAAAGCTCACCTTACTGAGACATTCCTGAAGCTGCCAAGTTATTGACTCCCATAGGCAAGAGGCCTGGATGAAAAAAAACATGGATCATATTTTTCCAGCTTCAACGTGGAGATCACTAGCAGGACCAGAGCAGTTATGCAGTGATTGCAAGATGACCATTAGGACACAAGGAAATCCTTGAGGTAGCTGAGCCCCTGATCATATGGGGTTTTAAATATCATCATATGATGCTGTATATGACAGGAAGGCAGTGTGAAAGATGCAGAGTGGGAACAATATATGTGTATCTGGGGGGGTCTACTTCAAATGCTCAAAGTGGCAGAACATCAAACCACACATTATGAAGGATGAAATGATTGATGATGTTCATCGTGTTTCACTGTTGCGGTCATTACTCTTGGGTTATCCTGCTGACAGGCTACCCTCAGTCGGCCAGAATTCCAAAGTTTAGGTCCGGTGTCGGTTGCTGTCGCCTCTTCCCTGATGTCAGTGCGCCAGGGATATAAAAGATGCAGCCAACGCCATTATCTTCAGTCTTTCTTGCCGCGCGGTGCCCGAAGCAAAAGCAGTTCGCAAGTGCCAGTCGGCCGACTCCTGAGATTTTCACATCCGAATTTCAGAACCAAAGTCTTCATCAAAGCTAAGTACCCCACTGGGGAAACTTTTTTCTTGCTCCAGACCGATGTCAGAAAAAGTTAACAATTGTATTTCTTGTGGGAAGCAAATATCTCATAAGGATTTTCACTCTTACTGTATTCCTTGCCTAGGCCATGATCACAATGTTACTAGCTGTCGGTTTTGTACTAGATTTAACATTAAGCATCGGTTCGAGTTTGCATTTCATTACTTTGGCCGAAAATTTAATTATATAATGCCGTCGGAACAGCCAACGACCGGAGTTTACAAAAAACGCAAGGACAAGGAAAAGGATAGGCATCCGAGGTCCAAAACCGACGACGAGGCCACTGCTAGGCCAGTCGCCGGTTCTCAGAGAGGTGCTTTCGCAGCCCCTGGCGCCTGCTACCTCAGAGCCACAGGCCGCTTCCGACTCCCACGTGGAGCCGACTGGGCCTCTGGATACTCAAGGTATTGGACACTCGGAAATCATTCCCTCAGATGGGTCTGGAGCCGCTGAGCAAGCATTGGCTTCTGAGGGTGTCTTCAGACCTACACAACTATATATTAAGCCATCTTCAGCTTCAAAGACAAAGACTAAAGCAGCTCTAAAGACAAAGAAACAAGTACAGCATTCTCCTACTCAGTCTACCATGCCTAAAAACAGATGCTTAAAATGGCCGAAGACCTAATTACTTTGATCAGAGGCTCCCATCCCCCACCTGATAAGAGGCCTAGGCAAGAGACAGAGTATTATTCTTCTGATCAGGTTTATGTTTCCTCTGATTCCTCTTCTGAACAGGATTATTCCATGCTTCCCTATGAGGACTCTGATGCTGAAGAACCCATTCCTTCAGCCTCTCCTCCTGGGGATTATTCTTTTGGGGAAACCCTGCATACCATGAGGGAGCATTTCCACTGGGAGAGCCAAAATTATTCTGAATCTAAGAAAAGGCTCCGAGACTTTCTGCTACTTCCTCAGCCCAGACCCCTTGCTATTCCACCTGTTTTAGACATTGTAGATGATGTTTTTTTCAGAGTCCAGCCTGTCCCCTGACTCTCTACCCCCTGCACCTGCTAAGCTGGACAGATACTACAGGGTTCCGGATTCTCATAAATTCCTATATAAAAACCCTGCTGCTGATCCAGAAACTGTATCTCAGGGTCCCAAAGGGGTTAAAGCCTCCACTGCAAAAAAACCCTGTCCCCTCTGATAGGGATTCTAGGGCTCTAGACAGATGGGGGAAAAAGTATACACTTCTGCTACCTTGGCTGTAAGGGCTTTAAATTGTCAGTTTCATATGCTTAAATATCAGCAATATTTAATGTCTCTGCTTAAACAGAAATTGTTGACATACACTGAATGTTCCGAGAACAAGGAATTGCAGGATTTATTGCATGCAGCTGAACAAGTGGGAAAGCATACTTTGCAATGTGGTTATGATTCACTGGAGGCCTCATGCAGGGCCACTGTCACAGGTTCTGTTATTAGAAGGCATGTTTGGTTAAAGGAACAGAATCTGCCTGATCATGTTAAAGCAAAATTATTAGATGCACCATTGCAGCATGATACTTTGGTACTAAAGCAGAAGAGGTTTTGAAAAAAAATGGAGGATAAAGCAAAATCCATGCAGACAGTCAAGGATGTCTTACAGGTACAGCCACCCAGGTTTAGCAGGAACTGGCCTTCTAAAAACTGGTCCTTTCCAGTGTCAGACAGACCACAAAGAGGTAGATACAGGTGTCGTAGAGGCAGATCTCAGCCCCAAGGCTCATACAGGCCTAAACAATGGGGTGCTCCTACCTCCAGAAGCGGAGAAGACAAATCACAATCTTACAGGAAACAGTCCCAATGACTTTCCTCTGCCAGATCCAAGCACTTTTCTTTTGGCAGTCCCCTTAGAGGGAAAACTAGCACTTTTTTCATCAAGCTGGTAAATGATTACCCAAGACAAATGGTTCCTGAACATAGTGTCCCAAGGCTACAGGTTCCATTTTCACACTCTACCAAGGTCAAAAGGAATGCCAGACCTGCCATACAATCAGTGAGCAGAGGCGCAAAAACTAATTACAGCCCTCATGGACATGAGGGCCATTCAGCAAGTACCACAACAAGAGCAGGGGCAAGGATTTTACTCCAGACTTCTCCTAGTACCCAGGAAGGACAGAACCTGGAGGCCAATACTGGACCTGTCTATACTAAATACGTTTCTGGAAGTTCTAAAATTCAAGATGTTGACTCTACAGCAGCTACTGCCCATGCTGGGCAAGAAGGCTTGGCTCGTAACTTTGGACCTAAAAGAGGCATACCTGCATGTCCCAATCAGACAATTTTGCAGAAGATACCTCAGATTCATAGCTGGCTCAATGGATTACCAATTCTCTGCACTGCCCTTTGGCTTATCTACTGCACCCAGGGTCTTCACAAAGTGCCTGGCACCAGTAATTGCATTTTGCAGACAAAGAGGAATTCAAATGTATCCCTACTTGGACGACTGCCTAATTCAAGCAGAGAACAAACACATTCTTCTAAAGCATCTGGTGTTTGTAAAAAGATTACTAACTGGCCTAGGGTACACAGTAAACAAAAAGAAATCAAAACTAGTGCCCTCTCAAGAGATAATATTCCTGGGTGCAAGCTTAAATACAACTGCCCAGATGGCTTATCTCACGCCAGACAAACAAAAGCAACTGACTTCTTACTTCAAGAAATTGGCAACAAAAACCCACTTATCTTCAAGGAAAATCCTGCAGGCCCTGGGTTTCATGGCATCCTGCATTCTACTAATTCCATATGCCAGACTGCATATGAGGAAACTACAATGGGATCTAAAAAGTATTTGGACTCAGCATTGCCACAGCCTGGAGACAGTAATTGCACTCATTCCCTGCCTACAACAGGAGTTTCGATGGTGGGCAGAAGCCTGTCACCACAACAAGGATCTGCCATTCAGTTTACCCACAGCCAGACAGACACTGACAACGGATGCATCGGATTATGCCTGGGGGGCCCATATGGCAGGAAAATGTATTCAGGGCACATGGCCTGCAAACCAGACGCATCTTCACATCAATCAAAAAGAGATGCTAGCTGTTCAAAATGCCCTGACAGTTTTCAAGGACCTGCTTCATCCAGGACAACTGCTGATAAAGACGGACAAAACTACGGTCATGTGGTACATAAACAAACAGGGAGGTACACATTCCTACCCTCTCTGCAGGCGAGCAATGACCTTATGGGACACAGCATTAGCTTTTCAAATTCACCTGCAAGCACAATTCCTGCCAGGAAAAACAAATACTCTGGCAGACGAGCTAAGCAGAAACCTCATGGATCCCCACGAATGGAAACTGGATCCACAAGTCTTCAGCATGATAATAAGGAAATGGGGATGCCCAGACATAGATATATTTGCCTCCCCTCACAACTGCCAATTGCAGAGATTTTGCACAAGGATTTATCACAAGCAAGCATGGAAAGTGGGCGCCCTATCCTTCAGCTGGAAAAATCTAACAGTATATGCCTTTCCTCCACTGCCTCTCCTTCCCAGGGTACTCCTAAAGGTCAGACAAGAGAAGCCAAAAATGATACAGATTGCACCAGACTGGCCACGCCAGCACTGGTACCCAGTCCTAAAGAGCTTGTCTCAAGGTCCAGCTTGGATATTGCCTCAAACTTTTCATTTTCTGACCCAACAAAACAATCCGATCCTGCACAGTCAAATCAGGACCTTAAATCTGGCAGCATGGCGGATAATATAACCATTCAGAACACTCCTCTTTCAAAAGCTGTTATGGATGTTATATTGGAGGCAAGAAGGCCCAGTACCAGAAAATCTTGTGCAGAAAAATGGAAGAGATTCTGTGCCTGGAACCAGGAACAAGGCATTGACACGTGTGTACCAAATATACCTCAGATTTTACAATACCTAACTGAGATGCTGAACAAAGGCCTTTCTTTCTCATCAATTAAGATTCATGCCTCTTCCATTTCAGCCCATTACAATACGGAACCACCTATTTGTTCTCATCCTTTAATAAGGCAGTACCTCAGAGGGGCCAAAAACATTAGGCCTCCAAGGAGAGCACCAGTTCCGGCCTGGGACCTAAATTATGTTTTGGAAAAACTCGCACTGCCTCCTTTCGAGCCAGCTTCAACAGCAGATATAAACATTTTTATCCTGGAAAACAGCTCTACTCCTTGCAATAACCTCTGCAAGGCGTGTCTCGGAGTTACAAGCACTCACGGCTGTGGAACCTTTTGTTATTTTTCATCCTGACAGGGTTTCTCTGAAGGCAAACCCTACATTCATGCCTAAGGTGGTATCCAGTGTGGCCCTCAACCAAACCATTCACTTGCCTACCTTTTATCCAAATCCACAGAACAAGGGTGAGAAAATTCTGCATTCTTTGGACATACACAGGCAGTTATGTTTCTACTTGGACAGAACTAAAGTTTTCAGAAAAACTGAGCAACTTTTAGTGTCATATGCTGCAGGATCACAAGGAAAGGCTATCTCAAAACAGACTATTTCTAAATGGATAGGCCATTGCATCCATTTCTGCTATTTTCAACATGGCAAATCAGTGCCTAAGGGCATTAGGCCTCATTCCACCAGAGCAGCAGCCACTTCAGCAGCCTTCCTCAGAGGAGTACTAACCAAAGATATCTTAGAGGCTGCAACTTGGAGTTCAGTGCACACTTTCACAAAGCACTACCACTTACCTCTTTACTCTAAGTCCAGAGCAGGCTTTGCCACTGAAGTTCTGCAGGGCCTCATAGCCTCTCCTAATCCTGTTTAGCCCAGCCACCCATCCTCAGCTGTGGGATTCAACCCAAGAGTAATGACTGCAACAGTGAAACACGACGAACATGGTACAGTTGTGTACCTACCATAAATGTAGATGTTCGAGTGTATTCACTGTTGCAGTCCAGGTTACACAACCACCATCCCCCTTCTCTTTGCTGGGACCTTTCTGCATTTCTCTGTCCTATACAACCTGCTTGTTGTATTTGCTTGTAGACAAAGGGAATGTTATTTTTGTACATGTATTTTTATTGACATATTTTTTCAGCCTACCAATTTGGGGGCACCTGACATCTGGTGCAAGAAAAACTGAAGATAATGGCGTCGGCTGCATCTTTTATACCCCTGGCGCACTGACGTCAGGGAAGAAGCAACAGCATCCGACGCCGGACCTAGACTTTGTAATTCTGGCCGACTGAGGGTTGCCTGCCAGCAGGATAACCCAAGAGTAATGACTGCAACAGTGAATACACTCGAACATCTACATTTATGGTAGGTACACAACTGTACTTTCTGCAACATCGAACATGAAAGTATACTAAATTAAAAAAGTTAAAAACTCTGCTTGTAAGTTTTTGCAGGTGGGCAAATCTCCTACACCCCCTGCTACTTAAAATACCAACTCCAAAATCACACTACATTGAAGAGAACAGTAAATTTCCCATTCCTTGCCATTCTCTTCACTGTAGTGTGATCTTGGAGTTGGTATATTTTAGTAGGAGGGGGTGTGGAGCATGAAATAAGATGATGTTCATCGTGTTTCACTATTGCAGTCATGACTGTAGGGTTCTCCTCTGCCGGCAGGCAGCTCTAGGTCGGCCAGAATCCCAAAGTCTGGGTCCGGTGTCGGCTGTTCAACCATGCTCCCTGACGTCAGAGCACCAGGAGTACAAAGCTGACAGCCGACGCCATCTTCTCCAGTCTTTCTTGCCGTGCGGTGATAGCAGTTCGCATTTGCCGGTCGGCGGACTCGTGACGAATTTTACTGATATACTTCGGTCCGAAGACTTTCTTCTCCACTCAATGCTAAGTACCCCGTTGGGGAAACTTTTTTTTTGCTCCACTCCGATGTCAGAAAAAGTTAATAATTGTATTTCATGTGGGAAGCAAATACCTCATAAGGATTTTCATTCTTACTGTTTTCCTTGCTTGGGCCCTGACCACGACGTAGCTAGTTGTCGGTTTTGTGCTAGATTCAATCAACGTACAATTAAGCGAAGGTACGATTTTGCTTTTCATTACTTCGGTAGGCGCTTTAACTACAAAATGTCATCGGATACGGTCCCGGCTACCGGAGTTCATAAACGTCGCAAGGATAAAGACAGGCCTCCGAGGTCCAGATCTGATGACAATGCACAAGCGGAGCCAGCTTCAGGTTCGGCCGTCATCAGTGAGGCGCTTTTGCAGCCCCTGTCGTCAGCCATTTCAGAACCGACGGCCGAAACGGACACTCATGAGGAGCCAACCAGGCCTTTAAATATTTCTGTTGCAGGACCTTCGGACAATGCTCCTTCGGATGGGTCCGGAGCCGCTGTGTAGGTACCGGCTTCCAAAGGGGTTTTCAGGCCTACTCAGCTGCTAATAAAGGCAAAGCCAAAGAGAAAGGCAAAGACTCCTTCAAAATCAAAGACTTCTACACAGGCTTCTTCTGAACCGGCTCCCAAGTCACAGAAACAGTTACTCAAGATGGCGGAGGATTTACTTACTATGATTAGGGGTTCTCATCCCCCTCCAGACAAAAGGCCAAGGCAGGATATTTCTTATGATTCCTCTGATCAGGCTTCTGTTTCCTCAGTTTCTTCTTCTGATCAGGAATATTCTTTCCCTCCTTATGAGGATTCTGATGCTGAAGAATCCATTCCTTCAGCTTCTCCCCCTGAGGATTTCTCTTTTGGGGAAACTTTGCATGAAATGAGGGAACATTTCCACTGGGAAGGACAGGAGTATTCGTAACCCAAGAAAAGGCTGAGGGAAATTCTTCTTCCCCAACATAGACCCCTGGCTATTTCTCCTCTTTTGGATATTGTGGATGATGCCTTTTCGGAGGCTAACTTGACCCCTGACTCTTTTCCTCCTGCTCCTGTGAAGCCTGATGGATATTACAGGGTTCCTGATTCCCATAAGTTTTTATACAAGAACCCTTCTGCTGACCCTGAAACCATTTCTCAGGGTCCTAAGGGAGCTAAGGCCGCTTCTGCCAAAAACCCTACTCCTACTGAAAAGGATTCCCGATCCTTAGAAAGATGGGGCAAAAAGGTGTACACTTCTGCTACTTTGTCCATTAGGGCTTTAAACTGTCAGTTTCATATGTTTAAATAAAAAAAACACTAGAGGCCAGCATAGATAGTTCCACGTATTTTATTCCAAATAAAATGAAATACTGCAAAAGGACATAATAATGTCCTAAGTTTACCACTCAGACTAGTTTCGGCTACTGCCTTCTTCAGTGAGAAAAATAAACAAATAGTAAATGTGACCAGCAAACCAGTAATCCTTTTATATTCTTCACCCAGCCAATGGAGATGGAAGGTATAATCCATACCTTTTGAATAATTCATTAGTTGACAACCAGGCTGTAATGGAAAAATTTTGGTTAAATAAAATGACTTGAGACATATTGAGGGATGCCCTAAAAAATTATTTGTTGAATATCATAAATTGTGTGCATTAGTATAGCAACAACCATAGACAAGTACTCCATGTGAGCACAAACTTGTGAACCAAAACTGAAAATAAGCATAAAAATAGGAATAAAAATGAAAATAGGATCAGGCAATAATGCTATATATAGTATTGTAATATATACAATATTTACTAAATCCATACTATGTTGAAATATTCTGATAATGAAATAAATTAATATACTCATCATAAATGGTCATTGAGACCTGGTGGAAATAAGGCTCCAAGATGAATTATCCAGTATTTTTCTTTATGACTAAGTATACTTTGCCAACCTTGTTGATTATGCCTGTTGCCTGTGATTTTATCAATAACTGTGAACATAAATGTTGCCGTGGGGTGTTTAATAGTATGTTGATATAATGCATTCATCAATTTCTTATTACGAATGTCACTCCGATGTTCCCCTATTCTTATTCTTAGTGATCGTGAGGTTTTGCCCACATAAAAGGCAGAGCACTGACATGTGGCCAGGTATATAACCCAGCTGCTTGAGCAGTTACCAAATATCCTAACATCATAAACCTTACTTGTGTTGGAACTGGTAAATTGTTTAAGCTTGATATCCTTCAAGGATGCATCTGCAGTCCTAACATATGGGTTGTCCTGTCTCAGGCAGCCCTTCGGTCGGCCGGATTCCAAAGTCTGGGTCTGGCCTCGGCTGATGTCGCACTTCACCCGACGTCATAGCTGCTGTGAATTGGGTATAAAGGCATCAGCCGACGCCATTTTCCTCAGTCTTTCTTGCCACGCGGTGCCCGAAGCAGAAGCTGTTCACAAATGCCGGTCGGTCAGATCCAGAGATTTCTACTACCGAAGACTTCTAAAAAGCTAAGTACCCCGTTGGGGACTCCTCCTTGCCTCAGCCGATGTCAGAAAAAGTAAATAATTGTTTAACTTGTGGGAAACAAATACCTCATAAGGATTTCCACTCTTACTGCCTTCCTTGCTTAGGCCCTGACCACGACGTATCAGCTTGTCTAGCCTGTGCTTCCTTCAACCGACGGACACTTAGACGTCGGTCGGAGTTTGCAGAGGAGTTTTTTGGTCCCGCTTTTGCTTACAAAATGCCGTCGGAGACCCCGACTTCACAATTAGCTAAAAAGCGTAAGGAAAAGGACCGACACTCGCGGTCCGCGGTTTCGGCCGAAACCACGGTTAAGCCAACCGCGAGTGTCTCGGTTTCGGCCGAAACCGACTCCTCGGTTCTTCCTTCGGCCGAAAGCTTGCCTCCGATAGCCGAGGCCTCACACAGCATGGCTGAATCCGCTACTGAACTTACCCCTGCTGTAGCAGGCTCCCAAGATTTATCAGATACTATTCCTTTAGACATATCTACTCCTGCACGTGGAGCTGCTAGGCCCCCTGCATCTATGTCTATCAAGGCTTTTTCTAGGGCTAAAGCAGCTAAATCTTCTAAGGCTTTGCCTGCTAAAACCCCCTCACACAGGCCTACCTCCAGTTCCCAAATGCTCAGCTTGGCTGAGGATCTCATTTCTTTGATCAGGGGATCCCAACCTCACCCAGACAGGGCCTCTCAACCCCTCCAGAGAAGAGGCCTAGAGCAGAGCCCCGGATCCTGTTTCTACAGACTATTCCTCGGATGATTCAGAAAACTCAGGTCCTCCAGAAGGCCCATATTCTCCTTATGAGGATTCTGATGCAGAAGACTCCATTCCTTCTGCCTCTCCTCCTGAGGAATTTTCTTTTGGGGAAACCTTACATGCTATGAGAGAGCATTTTCAATGGCAGGGCCAGGATTTTTCAGATTCAAGGAAAAGGCTAAGGACCTTTTTACATTTACCACAGCATAGGCCTTTAGCCATTCCCCCAGTACTTACAGTTGTTGATGATGCTTATAATGATGCCTGTTCTGCCCCTGACTCTCTTCCCCCGGCCCCTGCCAAGCCCGACAGATATTACACGGTCCCGGACACACACTTTCACTTATATAAGGCTCCTATTGCAGATCCTGAAACCATTTCACAGGGCCCCAAAGCTGTAGCAGCTGCCTCTGCCAAAAACCCCTCCCTCTGAAAGAGAATCTAGAGCATTAGAGAGATGGGGTAAAAAAGTTTATACTTCTGCTACTCTTTCGGCTAGGGCCTTAAACTGTCAATTCCACATGATTCAGTATCATGAATTTTTGTTAGACCAGCTAAATAAAAAACTGTCCTCTCCTGAACCTATAGACCGTAAGTCCCTTCAGGATTTGGTACATAACACTCAGCAGGTCAGTAATCATTCATTAAAATGTGGCTATGATGCACTTGAGGCTTCCTTTAGATCAGCTATGACTGGAACAGTGATTAGAAGGCATGCCTGGTTAAAAGAACAATCCTTACCAGACCATGTAAAGTCAAAGCTTCTAGATGCTCCCATGGAGAAACAGAGTTTGTTTGGCTCCCCTGCACAGCAAGTGCTAAAGAAGGTGGAAGAAAAAGCAAAATCTGTCCAAACAGTCAAGGATTTCTTACAGGTACAGCCTCCGAGGTTTACGAGAAATTGGCCTTTGAAGATTTGGTCCTTTCCAGACACCTCCAGAGCACAGAGAGGCAGAAATAGGCGCCCAAGAGGCAGAGGTCAATCCAGAGGTGCCTACAGGGGACGTCAGTGGCAGCCTAACAACCAGAGAAGTACTGCCACAGATTCAGCTACGACCACCCCCACAGGACAGACACAATGACTTGACTCTGATACCGCCTACCAGGGAACAACTGCAAGCACCCTTAGGCGGAAAGCTTGCCTTATTTTCCGTAAACTGGCATTACATTACAGGAGACAAATGGATTTTACAGACAATAGACAAAGGCTACAGGTTTCACTTCCACACTCTACCAAAAAAGAGAGGAATGCCAAACCTACCACCAAACCAAAAAACAAACGCTCTAGCACAAATCAACCACCTACTAAGGATGAGAGCTATAGAAAAGGTACCACCTATGGAACAAGGGCAAGGATTTTACTCCAGACTTTTCCTGGTACCAAGGAAAGAAAACCAATGGAGACCTATTCTCGACCTGTCCACTCTGAACACATATCTCATTGTTCCAAAATTCAAAATGCTGACCCTACAGCAACTTCTTCTCATGCTGGGCAAGGAGTCTTGGCTGGTGACTCTAGATCTCAAGGAGGCATACCTACACGTCCCTATACGACCAGATTGCAGAAGATACCTCAGATTTCTTGCAGGATCAGAGCATTATTAATTCTCAGCATTGCCCTTTGGCTTATCTACTGCGCCCAGAGTATTCACAAAATGCCTGGCATCAGTAATTGCTCATTGCAGGCTTCAGGGAATTCAAATTTATCCATACCTGGACGACTGCCTGATACAAGCGGGGACAACAAGACCAAATTAGCAAAAGATTTGGAAAAGGTTATACAACTACTGCAAGCCCTGGGATACACAGTCAACATGAAAAAGTCAAGGCTGGTACCATCCCAAAGGATAACATTCTTGGGTGCAGAACTGGACACATCAAATCAAATGGCATTTCTCACAGCAGAAAAGCAAAAGCAACTACCACTCTATTTCATGGCATTAACAACGCAGAACCAGCTTACAGCAAGGAAACTCCTGCAAGCTCTGGGATACATGGCATCCTGCATAATATTGATTCCACATGCCAGGCTACATATGAGGAAGTTGCAATGGTACCTAAGGAATGTATGGTCTCAACACAAGCACAGTCTAGAAGCCCAGATTCCAATAATTTCATGCCTGAAACAAGAATTCCTGTGGTGGGCTCAGGCCTGTCAGTTGAACAGAGGTCTGCCCTTCCACAAACCTCACCCAAGCCAGACTATCACCACGGATGCCTCAGACCTAGGCTGGGGGGCACACATGGTGGACAAGTGTATACAAGGCCTATGGACACAAGACCAGCTGAACCTACATATAAATCAAAAATAGATGCTGGCAGTGAAACAGGCACTTCTGACATTCAGACCTTTTCTTCAACAAGGTCATTTGCTGATAAGGACGGACAACACCACAGTCATGTGGTATATCAACAAACAGGGAGGCACACACTCATATCCTCTATGCCGCATGGCAATGGACCTGTGGAATGTGGCCCTGAACCACAACATTCAACTCCAGGCCAAATTTGTGCCAGGAAAAGAAAATTCACTAGCAGACGCCTTAAGCAGAACTACCACGGATACCCACGAATGGATGCTGCATCCAGACATCTTCAAAACCATTACAAAGAAATGGGGACTACCAGAAATAGACCTTTTCGCATCCCCACACAACCACCAATTGAGGAAATTCTGCACAAGGACATACCATCCACTGGCATGGAAGGTGGACTCCTCCCTATCCTTCAGTTGGGAAAACCTGACAGCATATGCATTCCCACCTCTTCCTTTGATGCACAAAGTGCTACTGAAGATCAAAGAAGATCACCCAAGGATCATCCTGATAGCTCCAGACTGGCCGAGGCAGCATTGGTACCCGCTACTGAGGAGTATGTCTCGGACACACGCATGGCCTCTACCTCTAGTTCCTTTACTACTAACACAGAACAACTACAAGATCCTTCATCCAAACTTGAAAACACTGCAGCTAGCTGCTTGGAATATTACATAAAGCAAAATAACCCAGACTTATCTCAGAGGGTTAAAGACATTATCCTGGAGGCTCGCAGACCCTCCACAAGGAAGACTTATTCAGCCAAATGGAAAAGATACCTCATTTGGAGTGCAGCAAAAGGAGAAAATGTATCATTAGCAAACATAGCTAACATCCTGGAATACTTAGCAGAACTTTTCCACAATGGCCTGTCTTACTCCTCCATTAAGATTCATGCATCAGCAATTTCAGCAGAATACAACACGGATCCTCCAGTCTTCTCTCATCCTCTACTCAGGCAGTTTCTGAGAGGAATTAAAAATGTAAAGCCTCCAAGGAAGCCACCTTTTGTCTACATGGGACCTTAACTTTGTGCTGGAAAAGTTAACACTTCCCCCTTTTGAACCAGCAGCAACAGCAGAATTACAGTTCTTATCTTGGAAAACTGCTTTCCTGCTTGCAATCACTTCAGCAAGAAGGGTTTCTGAATTACAGGCATTGATGGCAGTACAGCCCTTCCTTACCTTCCATCAGGATAGAGTGTCCTTGAGAACTAATCCTACCTTTATGCCAAAAGTGGTCTCCAGGGTATCATTGAACCAAGCAATCCACCTGCCAACATTTTTCCCCAACCCACAGAACAGGGGGGAAAGACTACTACATACATTGGATGTACACAGGCAATTGTGCTATTATCTGGACAGAACCAAGACCAACAGAAAGACTGACCAGCTTCTGGTAGCGTATGCATCAGGAATGGAAGGAAAAGCAATTTCAAAACAGACAATCTCAAAATGGATAGGAAATTGCATTCGATTTTGTTACTCTTTTCATGGAAAGACAACTCCAGAAAACATCAGACCTCACTCCACAAGGGCTACAGCCACTACTACAGCTTTCCTACGAGGAGTGGCTACCAAAGACATTTTAGAAGCTGCTACTTGGAGCTCCGTGCATACATTTGCCAAGCATTATAATCTACCTTTATACTCCAGATCCCGAGCAGGTTTTGCAACTGCTGTTTTGCAAGGGATCTTATCTACACCATAATCATCTTAGTGCCTCCACCCCCAGTTTGGCTATGGTATTCTACCCATATGTTAGGACTGCAGATGCATCCTTAAAGGACATAGTACAGTTTTGTACCTACCATAAATGTAGATGTCCGAGAGGTATGCATCTGCAGTCAGGATTACCCACCCTCCTTCTCCTCTGTGGTACTCCTAGGGTATTTGCCCATCTTGTAGCTAGCTGGGGGAATCTATTATGGTGTATTTGTTTGTATATATGTATATACATGCTTATATTGTTTGCTCTCTACTGTTTGGAACCATTTGCATTTATCCAAATTTAGTCTTCCTAGAGGGCACCTGGCATCTGGGGCAAGAAACACTGAGGAAAATGGCGTTGGCTGATGCCTTTATACCCAATTCACAGCAGCTATGACGTCGGGTGAAGTGCGACATCAGCCGAGGCCAGACCCAGACTTTGGAATCCGGCCGACCGAAGGGCTGCCTGAGGCAGGACAAACCCATATGTTAGGACTGCAGATGCATACCTCTCGGACATCTACATTTATGGTAGGTACAAAACTGTACTTTCACTTGACAACATGAAGTGCAGTGGCCACAAGGGAAAGTTCCCAAACGTTCGTCCCCTGTTATGGTTAGTTGTTTGTACTTTGCCCCTCCACTCTCCCTCTGTTTGTAATGTGAGAATAATGATCCCAAGGTTTTTCCTCTCCTGTATGATAATGGGCATTGGTTACCCAGGATAACTCCGAAGATAATCATTCGCTAGCAAAATGTTCCAATTCTTGTTTAGAACGTTTCTAACCACCTGGTTGTTCCAACCAAAGGTGGTGATGAACCTGATGGTGTCATCCTTAGGGTTATTTGTACGATCCTTGTATTCTAGCAGGGCTTTTCTGTCTTGTTTGTCTGTCCATGCACTGGCGGATGTAATATCGAAGATGCAATATCCCCTGTCCAAAAATCTGTTTTTCAGATCTGCTTTGGCATTCTCATAGTCAATATTTGAGGAATTGATCCGTTTGATTCTCAAATATTGAGATTTTGGGATATTGCGGATGGTGTGGCGTGGATGCATGCTAGATGCATGAAGTAATGAATTGAATTGTGGATATTTCCGATGAATCTTGGTATTGAGTGTATGGTCTTCATTCCGATATACTGTGACATCCAAAAAATCAATTTGATCAGTGTGAGACGTGATAGAAAACTCAATACCCCATATATTGCTGTTAAGATATTCCACAAATTCAATGAAATAGGTGGAATCTGCACGCCACACCATCCAACAATCATCTAGATATCTCCGCCAGATGTCAATTTCCACCAAATAGATGTGATGCAGGGGATTATATATAAGGCATTCCTCCAGATAGGCCATGAAAAGATCTGCATAAATAGGGGCAAAAGAAGCCCCCATGGCCGTACCTTGCAGTTGCCAGTAGCATTCCCCTTGAAAATAGAATACATTTTTATTAAGCACATGCTCTGACATACAGATGAGCAATGTGTTAAATCCCGGTGGGTACAGTTCAACCTTGTTCAACCAGTGCTGTAAAGCCTGCAACCCTGCCCAGTGTGGTATACTTGTATACAAGGACTTCACATCAAGTGTGCACATCAACCATTCTGGCTCAAGTTGTGTGTCTTCAATAATTTTCAAAAATTCTGTTGTATCCTGTATTCTTGCCCTTACATGTGCCAGGAGTGGTTTAAGATATTGGGTTAAGAATGCCGATAATGGTTCTGTGAGTGAACCATTACCTGATACAATGGGCCTACCTGGAGGGCGAGTAATGGATTTGTGTATCTTTGGGAGTAAATACAGAATTTGCTTAGATGGATCCTTGACTTTGAGGTGTTGTACTGTTTTAATCGGAATGATGCCTTCTTCCAATGCTGAGTCAAGAAATGCATCAATCTCCTGTTTGAATCGATGTGTAGGATCGATACCCATATGCATGTAACATTTGGAGTCAGATAATTGTCTAAGTCCCTCTTGGACATAATAATCCATATTTAAAATCACCACAGCTCCTCCCTTGTCAGCTGGGAGTATAGCAATGTTGTGATTTTGTCTAAGTTCAGTGAGTGCCTTTTTCTCAGCTGAAGTGATGTTATCTTGTAAAATCTGACATTCCAAATGGGGAAAACGTAAATCCTTAAGTACTGCCTGTTGGAAGATGGCCACATTTTTATTCATCGGTGGTTGAAATGTAGATTTATGAAATGTAAAACCAGTAGATCTTTGAGTATTGGATATCTCCTGTTCTGAAAAAAATATTTTGAGGTTAAGTCTGCGACAATAGTCCAACACATCCAATGCAATTTGATATTGATCAGAGAAAAAACTAGGTACAAACCCCATTCCTTTATTAAGTATTTTGTATTGGTCATCAGTCAGTCCAAAATCTGATAGATTAAGAACATTGTCAAATTCCGTTGCTATTGTTTCAGTAAGGACTGAATTAGTCCGGTCATGGATTCAGTTCCTATTTCGATTGGCATGTTTCCTCCCCCCTCTGTATTTCCTACCTCTCCTAAAGGGAAATTTGTGTTCATTTTTTTCTTTAGTGGTGAGTTGACTAGTGTTCCACCCTCACTATCGGTGTATGAAGACTCCTCCCCTGATGTACTGGTATAAGATTTGTCCCTATGTTTAAGTATGGACCTAGGTCTCTTTCTGGTCCTGCCCCTGGTCGTTCCTTGGGCTGTGTCCTGAAATCTCACAGTCCTCTGTATTTGGAATGGGTGTCCCTTGTTGTAGTCCATGACATCCCTGTTAAATTTTTTAACTTTCCTATCACTTATCATTTTGTCATATGTGATTAGTTCTTTGGACAACCTATCCAGTGACTCATGATAGTTGGTGCTGGACTGAAATTTCTTGCACTCTGTACTCAGTTCTTTGACTTCAGATACACATGAGTCGATGATTCTTTCGTAATATGAGGCTAAGATCTTAACAAAAATCATAGAGCCATTTTGTAGTGCCTGTTCCCATTCATCAGTCAGCCTCTGTTCAGATCTGCTGACTATTGGTCGTAGTTTTATACAAAGGCCTCTGGGGGCCATATTTTTGTGCAAATAGGCCCTAAAAAGCCTAAGGTGCCATATATTAGCTGTCAGCCCTTTGAGGCCTTTTTCTAAATTGCGGAATGCCAATTCACAGCTATCAAAAGTATTGGAATTTTGTTGACTTTGGTTGTTGCTTGGGATTTGGTCCAATCCAAAGACCCCAATATCTTCCCTGTCAGCACACAACCCATCTAATATTTTGTCCAAATCCATAATAAGTTCAGTATAAGTTGTCCAAGAACCAATATCACAGTAGTGGAGAAGAAAAGTGCCAAATTAAATCTCAATAGAAAGACCAGAGGCAGGGCCAGAAAGAGTGTCCAAATCAATACCATATAATAGTGAAAAAGTATCTAAAAATAATACATAGGACAAATTCAACCAGAATAATTAAACAAATTGTAGTAATAATTCAATACCATGGCAATACATTCCTGTCTCCATAGTAATGTTCAGGGAAACAAACTGTAGTAATAAGGCATATATATGTTCAATGGCATTAGTAACACATTCTAACATGAGCGTTATTCTATTCTGTTAAGTCAGTGATCCTTCAGTAAAAATTATTGTACTATTCACCTCTTGTTCTAAAAGAGGACTACTAGTATACTATTGCGTTATTATCTAAGATCACATATACACTTTCCTACTATGTCTTCATAAATCTGAGTCAAAACCAGTATTGATAATAATAAACACAGTAGGTTCAGAGTAAAAACTATCAGATAAACTCTTGTAATGTCCTTGGAACACAATATTATAATGTCCTGATGTGTCCTACTGACAGTAAGATAGATGCCTGTTAACAGTCCCTGAATGAAGTACATTCATAACTAGAAAAAATGCATATTGTTGTCTTGAGCTAGAAATAGTACTCACAAAGTAGTAACAACATCCTAGTCATTCCCAATAGTTAGTAAAAAATGGAATAAAGTGCAATCCTCATATGGTATCTATGCAAGATAACATTCATAAACCCATGTATTTTCAATGACACTTGAAACACATTCTAGCATTGGCGTTATTCTATTCTGTTAAATTGGTGATCCTTCAGTGAAAAATATTATCCTGTTCACCACTTGTTCAAAAAGAGGACTAAAATGGTACACAATTACATTACTATCTAAGATCACATATAGGCTTTTTTACTGTATGTTCATAAGTCTGAGTCAAAACCAGTATTGATTGTAATAAACGCAGTAGGTTCAAAAACTAAAAGCTATCAGATTAATGCTTTTAGTGTCCTTAGAACATACTATTATGATGTCCTGATGTGCCCTACTGACAGTATTAAATCGTTAGATAAACACCTGTTGAGAGTCCCTGAATGAGGTACATTAATAACTAGTAAACACGCATATTCTTCTCTAGAATTAGAGATAGTACTCCCAAAGTAGTAACAACATCCTTATCATTCCCAATGATTAATAAAAAATGGCAAAAACTCCAAACCTCATATAGTATATATGCGATATAACATTCATAGAAAAAATGCCTGAAAAAGCATCGCACAACAGGCTTAACGACTTATAAATGTCCATAATCCATATATGTCCATAAATTATTTTAAAATCCAAGCTTCGAAGTAAAAGTGAACCAAATGGTGTTCTTCATAGGGATAAATGGCGTGCTTTCAGATGAACCATAGGTCCTCCATAGTGTATTTCAAATGCGTACACGTTGTAATCACCAAAGCCAATTGTTGATATGTAGAAATAATTTGTTATTTAACTTTGGACAACCCCAATCTGTTTATTGTAAATTATTCAGTACCTGAGTTTCTGCATAAGCACACGCTCCCAGTCAAGCAGAGCGATGTTCGCACATGTACGTTGGTTCTCCCACAAACCCAAATAGCCAACGAACAAGTAAATAGTACAAAAAACAGAATATAATTCCAAATTCGCTGGTATAATCCTGGTATCACGCTGGTAAAGTCAAAAAGTAGTATTTCAGGGAAGGAGTCCTCTCCTACCGAAAGTGGAGCTAAACGCCAACAGCGAGAGTCAACAACCAAATCCAAACAGCACGCCTCGCACGTACAGCATGCTCGGCCAAACCAATACGAAAAAAACACTAGAGGCCAGCATAGATAGTTCCACGTATTTTATTCCAAATAAAATGAAATACTGCAAAAGGACATAATAATGTCCTAAGTTTACCACTCAGACTAGTTTCGGCTACTGCCTTCTTCAGTGAGAAAAATAAACAAATAGTAAATGTGACCAGCAAACCAGTAATCCTTTTATATTCTTCACCTAGCCAATGGAGATGGAAGGTGTAATCCATACCTTTTGAATAATTCATTAGTTGACAACCAGGCTGTAATGGATTATACCTTCCATCTGGGAGAATGTGCTTATGCAGAAACTCAGGTACTGAATAATCTACAATAAACAGATTCTCTTTTGACATTTGGGGTTGTCCAAAGTTAAATAACGAATTATTTCTACATATCAACAATTGGCTTTGGTGATTACATGTACGCATTTGAAATACACTATGGAGGGCCTATGGTTCATCTGAAAGCACGCCATTTATCCCTATGAAGAACACCATTTGGTTCACTTTTACTTCGAAGCTTGGACTTTAAAATAATTTATGGACATATATGGATTATGGACATTAATAAGTCGTTAAGCCTGTTGTGCGATGCTTTTTCAGGCATTTTTTCTATGAATGTTATATTGCATATATACTATATGAGGTTTGGAGTTTTTGCCATTTTTTATTAATCATTGGGAATGATAAGGATGTTGTTACTACTTTGGGAGTACTATCTCTAATTCTAGACAGGAATATGCGTGTTTACTAGTTATTAATGTACCTCATTCAGGGGCTGTCAACAGGTGTTTAACGATTTAATACTGTCAGTAAGGCACATCAGGACAGCATAATAGTATGTTCTAAGGGCACTAAAAGCGTTAATCTGATAGCTTTTAGTTTTTGAACCTACTGCGTTTATTACAATCAATACTGGTTTTGACTCAGACTTATGAACATACAGTAAAAAAGCCTATATGTGATCTTAGATAGTAACGTAATTGTGTACCATTTTAGTCCTCTTTTTGAACAAGTGGTGAACAGGATAATATTTTTCACTGAAGGATCACCAATTTAACAGAATAGAATAACGCCAATGCTAGAATGTGTTTCAAGTGTCATTGAAAATACATGGGTATATGAATGTTATCTTGCATAGATACCATATGGGGATTGCAGTTTATTCCATGTTTTACTAACTATTGGGAATGACTAGGATGTTGTTACTACTTTGTGAGTACTATTTCTAGCTCAAGACAACAATATGCGTTTTTTCTAGTTATGAATGTACTTCATTCAGGGACTGTTAACAGGCATCTATCTTACTGTCAGTAGGACACATCAGGACATTATAATATTGTGTTCCAAGGACACTACAAGCGTTTATCTGATAGTTTTCACTCTGAACCTACTGTGTTTATTATTATCAATACTGGTTTTGACTCAGATTTATGAACACATAGTAGGAAAGTGTATATGTGATCTTAGATAATAACGCAATAGTATACTATTAGTCCTCTTTTTGAACAAGAGGTGACTAGTACAATAATTTTTACTGAAGGATCACTGACTTAACAGAATAGAATAACGCTCATGTTAGAATGTGTTACTAATGCCATTGAACATATATATGCCTTATTACTACAGTTTGTTTCCCTGAACATTACTGTGGAGACAGGAATGTATTGCCATGGTGTTGAATTATTACTACAGTTTGTTAAATTATTCTGGTTGAATTTGTCCTATGTATTATTTTTAGATACATTTTCACTATTATATGGTATTGATTTGGACACTCTTTCTGGCCCTGCCTCTGGTCTTTCTATTGAGATTTAATTTGGCACTTTTCTTCTCCACTACTGTGATATTGGTTCTTGGACAACTTATACTGAACTTATTATGGATTTGGACAAAATATTAGACGGGTTGTGTGCTGACAGGGAAGATATTGGGGTCTTTGGATTGGACCAAATCCCAAGCAACAACCAAAGTCAACAAAATTCCAAAACTTTTGATAGTTGTGATTTGGCATTCCGCAATTTAGAAAAAGGCCTCAAAGGGCTGAGAGCTAATGTATGGCACCTTAGGCTTTTTAGGGCCTATTTGCACAAAAATATGGCCCCCCAGAGGCCTTCGTATAAAACTACGACCAATAGTCAGCAGATCTGAACAGAGGCTGACTGATGAATGGGAACAGGCACTACAAAATGGCTCTATGATTTTTGTTAAAATCTTAGCCTCATATTATGAAAGAATCATTGACTCATGTGTATCTGAAGTCAAAGAACTGAGTATTGAGTGCAAGAAATTTCAGTCCAGCACCAACTATCATGAGTCACTGGATAGGTTGTCCAAAGAACTAACCACATATGACAAAATGATAAGGGGTAGGAAAGTTAAAAAATTTAACAGGGATGTCATGGACTACAACAAGGGACACCCATTTCAAATACAGAGGACTGTGAGATTTCAGGACACAGCCCAAGGAACGACCAGGGGCAGGACCAGAAAGAGACCTAGGTCCATACTTAAACATAGGGACAAATCTTATACCAGTACATCAGGGGAGGAGTCTTCATACACCGATAGTGAGGGTGGAACACTAGTCAACTCACCACTAAAGAAAAAAATGAACACAAATTTCCCTTTAGGAGAGGTAGGAAATACAGAGTGGGGAGGAAACATGCCAATCGAAATAGGAACCGAATCCATGACAGGACTAATTCAGTCCTTACTGGAACAATAGCAACGGAATTTGACAATGTTCTTAATCTATCAGATTTTGTACTGACTGATGACCAATACAAAATACTTAATAAAGGAATGGGTTTTGTACCTAGTTTTTTCTCTGATCAATATCAAATTGCATTGGATGTGTTGGACTATTGTCGCAGACTTAACCTCAAAATATTTTTTTCAGAACAGGAGATATCCAATACTCAAAGATCTACTGGTTTTACATTCCATAAATCTACATTTCAACCACCGATGAATAAAAATGTGGCCATCTTCCAAAAGGCAGTACTTAAGGATTTACGTTTTCCCCATTTGGAATGTCAGATTTTACAAGATAACATCACTTCATCTGAGAAAAAGGCACTCACTGAACTTAGACAAAATCACAACATTGCTATACTCCCAGCTGACAAGGGAGGAGCTGTTGTGATTTTAAACATGGATTATTATGTCCAAGAGGGACTTAGACAATTATCTGACTCCAAATGTTACATGCATATGGGTATCGATCCTACACATCGATTCAAACAGGAGATTGATGCATTTCTTGACTCAGCATTGGAAGAAGGCATCATTCCGATTAAAACAGTACAACACCTCAAAGTCAAGGATCCATCTAAGCAAATTCTGTATTTACTCCCAAAGATACACAAATCCATTACTCGCCCTCCAGGTAGGCCCATGGTATCAGGTAATGGTTCACTCACAGAACCATTATCGGCATTCTTAACCCAATATCTTAAACCACTCCTGGCACATGTAAGGGCAAGAATACAGGATACAACAGAATTTTTGAAAATTATTGAAGACACACAACTTGAGCCAGAATGGTTGATGTGCACACTTGATGTGAAGTCCTTGTGTACAAGTATACCACACTGGGCAGGGTTGCAGGCTTTACAACACTGGTTGAACAAGGTTGAACTGTACCCACCGGGATTTAACACATTGCTCATCTGTATGGCAGAGCATGTGCTTAATAAAAATGTATTCTATTTTCAAGGGGAATGCTACTGGCAACTGCAAGGTACGGCCATGGGGGCTTCTTTTGCCCCTATTTATGCAGATCTTTTCATGGCCTATCTGGAGGAATGCCTTATATATAATTCCCTGCATAACATCTATTTGGTGGAAACTGATATCTGGCGGAGATATCTAGATGATTGTTGGATGGTGTGGCGTGCAGATTCCACCTATCTCATTGAATTTGTGGAATATCTTAACAGCAATATATGGGGTATTGAGTTTTCTATCACGTCTCACACTGATCAAATAGATTTTTTGGATGTCACAGTATATCGGAATGAAGACCATACACTCAATACCAAGATTCATCGGAAATATCCACAATTCAGTTCATTACTTCATGCATCTAGCATGCATCCACGCCACACCATCCGCAATATCCCAAAATCTCAATATTTGAGAATCAAACGGATCAATTCCTCAAATATTGACTATGAGAATGCCAAAGCAGATCTGAAAAACAGATTTTTGGACAGGGGATATTGCATCTTCGATATTACATCCGCCAGTGCATGGACAGACAAACAAGACAGAAAAGCCCTGCTAGAATACAAGGATCGTACAAATAACCCTAAGGATGACACAATCAGGTTCATCACCACCTTTGGTCGGAACAACCAGGTGGTTAGAAATGTTCTAAACAAGAATTGGAACATTTTGCTAGCGAATGATTATCTTCGGAGTATCCTGGGTAACCAATGCCCATTATCATACAGGAGAGGAAAAACCTTGGGATCATTATTCTCACATTACAAACAGAGGGAGAGTGGAGGGGCAAAGTAAAAACAACTAACCATAACAGGGGACGAACGTTTGGGAACGTTCCCTTGTGCCCACTGCACTTCATGTCGTCAAGTGAACAAGCTTAAACAATTCACCAGTTCCAACACAAGTAAGGTTTATGATGTTAGGATATTTGGTAACTGCTCAAGCAGCTGGGTTATATACCTGGCCACATGTCAGTGCTCTGCCTTTTATGTGGGCAAAACCTCACGATCACTAAGAATAAGAATAGGGGAACATCGGAGTGACATTCGTAATAAGAAATTGACGAATGCATTATATCAACATACTGTTAAACACCCCACGGCAAAATTTATGTTCACAGTTATTGATAAAATCACAGGCAACAGGCATAATCAACAAGGTTGGCAAAGTATACTTAGTCATAAAGAAAAATACTGGATAATTCATCTTGGAGCCTTATTTCCACCAGGTCTCAATGACCATTTATGATGAGTATATTAATTTATTTCATTATCAGAATATTTCAACATAGTATGGATTTAGTAAATATTGTATATATTACAATACTACATATAGCATTATTGCCTGATCCTATTTTTATTTTTATTCCTATTTTTATGCTTATTGTCAGTTTTGGTTCACAAGTTTGTGCTCACATGGCGTACTTGTCTATGGTTGTTGCTATACTAATGCACACAATTTATGATATTCAACAAATAATTTTTTAGGGCATCCCTCAATATATCTCAAGTCATTTTATTTAACCAAAATTTTTCCATTACAGCCTGGTTGTCAACTAATGAATTATTCAAAAGGTATGGATTATACCTTCCATCTCCATTGGCTGGGTGAAGAATATAAAAGGATTACTGGTTTGCTGGTCACATTTACTATTTGTTTATTTTTCTCACTGAAGAAGGCAGTAGCCGAAACTAGTCTGAGTGGTAAACTTAGGACATTATTATGTCCTTTTGCAGTATTTCATTTTATTTGGAATAAAATACGTGGAACTATCTATGCTGGCCTCTAGTGTTTTTTTCGTATTGGTTTGGCCGAGCATGCTGTACGTGCGAGGCGTGCTGTTTGGATCATATGTTTAAATACCAGCAATTTCTATTGTCTGTCTTAAAACAAAAGCTTACTTCCATTTCTGCCTGTGCAGAGGATAAGGAATTACATGACTTATTGCATGCCACTGAACAGGTTGAGAAGCATGGTTTACACTGTGGATTTGATGCCTTGGAGGCTTCTTGTAGGGCTGCGGCCTCTGGCACAGTCATTAGGAGGCATGCATGGCTAAAGGAACAAAATTTACCTGAACGGGTAAAGGCAAAATTATTGGATGCTCCTGTTCAGCCTAATGTTTTGTTTGGATCGAAAGCTGAAGAGGTGATTAAAAAGATGGAGGATAAGGCGAAATCAATGCAAACAGTTAAAGATTTCTTACAAGTACAGCCTCCTAGATTTAGCAGGAATTGGCCTTCAGAAAATTGGTCCTTTCCCACTTCAGACAGGCCTCAGAGGGGTAGATATAGACGTTCCAGAGGGAGGCCTCAATCACAAGCTGCTTATAGACCAAGACCGTGGACTACTTCCACCCCTAGGGGAGGAGAGGACAGGTCGCAATCTCAAAGGAAACAAACTCAATGACTCCCTTTTTGGGGCTACAGGAACTTCTTCCCTGGAAGCCCCTCTCGGAGGAAAACTCTCTCTTTTTATCAAAATTGGACTCAAATAACCCAAGACAAATGGGTTTTGGATGTGGTTTTAAGAGGTTACAAATTCCATTTTCATACCTTGCCAAGGCCAAGCGGATGGCCAGACCTTCCAAAACATCAATGGACGGAGGCCTTAAACCAGGTGGAAGCTCTTTTGGCTATGAATGCCATAGAACTGGTTCCTCTTTCAGAGAGGGGAAAAAGGGTTTTATTCAAGGCTCTTTCTAGTCCCAAGGAAGCAAAACTCATGGAGACCCATTCTGGATCTGTCGGTCTTGAACACCTTTCTAGAGATTCCAAAATTCAAGATGCTTACTCTACAGCAGCTACTTCCAGTGCTGTCCAAAAATGCATGGATGGTAACTTTTAGTTATGTACTTACCATAACTTTAGATGTTTGGGATCCATCTCGCCTACATTCTGTACTGATGGGTTCGGAGCCGATCCTCGGCTCCGACTCGGCACGCTATGCAATAGAGCAAAGTCTCTAATTGGCTGAGCTATTCTATATCCCAGGATGCACCACCACCAATTCCCCAGATCTTGTTTGTCCGCACACATGCACCCAAACATGCACTGCTGATATAACATTGTCAGATGTTTCACGATGAAACGGTCAAACTCGAACCGTCCGGTCTCTTCTGATCTCCAAGGCAGGGGGAAGGAGGGTGGGTATTGGGAATGTAGGCGAGATGGATCCCAAACATCTAAAGTTATGGCAAGTACATAACTAAAAGATGTTATGTGATCCTATCTCGCCTACATTCTGTACTGATGGGACAGCATCCCTAGCACCTGATTCCTGGGTGGCTCACTGGAAAACACTCCTGAGAACTGTGGAACAAGGAAGCTCGCCGAGATGCCACATCCAATTTGTAATGAGAAATAAAGGTGTGAGGAGAGGACCAGGTAGCCGCAGCACAAATGTCACTAATGGCAAGCTTAGCATGAAATGCTGTTGAAGTAGCCATAGCCCTTGTAGAATGAGCTTTCACAGTGGTTGTAAGCTCTCTATTAGAAAGAAAATAAATATGACTGATACAGTCTCTGATCCACTTGGCAATAGTGACCTTCGTGATGGCTTTGCCCAATTTATTGTCTGAAAAGGACACAAACAACTGATCTGTTTTTCGTGTTTGTGCGTCCTATCTAAGTAGAAGCAATTGTCTGTGGACATCCAATGAATGGAAGATATATTCTGCTCTGTCTGAGTAATTGGGAAGAAAACTGGAAGTTCCAAAGACTGTTGAAGACAGAAACTCGAACAAACTTTGGGAACAAAAGATGGATTAGGCCTAAGGGATACTCTATCCTTGTGAAAAACCAGGTAATGGGTTGACACATAGGGCTTGAAGTTCTGAAACTCTTCTGGCTGATGTAATTGCCACCAAAAAAGCGGTCTTCCAGGAAAGAAATTTCAAGTCAGAAGTTGCTGCCGGTTCGAAGAGGGAAGTGGTCAAGGCACCTAATCAAATTGAGATCCCATGGTGGAGCAGGATGAGAAACTGGAGGACGTAGCAGCCCAGCACCTTTCATGAAGGCTTTACACAACTTATTGCTCATCAAAGGTGGGTCTATACTTGCATGAAAATTAGAAATAGCTGCTAATTGAACCTTAATGGTAGAGACCGAAGAACCTTGATTGAATAGGGAAGCTAAGAATTTCAAAACGTCTGCCACTGGGGCAGTAATGGGATCTAAACCCCGGAGTTGGGCCCAAATGGCGAATCTCTTCCATTTACTATTATACATTTTCTTAGTCGAGTTCTTGTGGGCTGAGGACAAGATATGTATAACTTCTGAGTCTAAAACCTGGTTCCTGACTATAGTCGGAAGTGGAGGAGCCAAGCTGTTAACTTCAGTGAGTGAAGGGACTGGTGAAGCTGTCCCGACTGGTGGATCAAGAGATCTGGAACCTGGTCCAGGAACCATGGACCGTCCAGTGCATTTCAAGAAATGGCAGCCAGACTTGACGAGGCCAGTATGGGGCAACTAAAATCATCTTGCACTGCAAGTGAATCACCTTCTGGATCACCCTGGGGAGAAGGGGAACCGGAGGAAAGGCGTACAGTAAGCCGGTGGGCCAAGTTTGGACTAGGGAGTCCTTGGGAAAACTCCCCAGACTCAGGGTAAGAGAAAAGAACCGTAAACATTTCGTGTTGAGGGGAGTTGCAAAGAGGTCGCAACAAGGAGTTCCCCATCTTCTGAAGATCTGAGATGCTACTCTGTCATTCAGAGACCACTCGTGCGGGGAGAGAATGGTTCTGCTCAGTCTGACGGCTATCACATTGGATCTCCCCGGAATATGTGTTGCTACCAAGAAACGGTTGGTTGCAACAGCCCAATTCCATACTCTCATGGCCTCTCTGCAAAGAGGGTAGGATCTGGTCCCTCCCTGCTTGTTCAAGTACCAGACTACTGACATGTTGTCGGACTGAACGGCAATCATACCTTGGGGGAGGTAGCAGTGTAGTGCTTGAAGCGACAGAAGCACTGCCCTCATTTCCAGTATGTTGATGTGTAGGGAAGTCTTGTCGGGGTGCCACTTGCCTTGAACTGACCTGCCCAGGTAATGTCCCCCACCCGTCTGGGAGGCGTCCGTCAAAGTGGCCACTGGAGGAGGAACGAAAGGTCGCCCCTGATCCAGGTTGGACGAGGTAAGCCACCAACGGAGGTCCTGTTTGCACGTCTCCGTAATTATAATTTGGTGACTGAGAGGAAGTTCCTGATACAACCACTGGACCGACAGGAGCCACTGGAGAATCCTCATGTGTAATCTTGCTAAGGGGACCAGGAGAACGGTAGCCGACATGGAACCCAACAGTTGTAGGACCATCCTTGCTGGGGCTCGGCGTTTGAGGAGCAATGCTCGGACTTGAGATTGTAATGTTTCTATTCTCTCTGTAGGAAGATAGACCCGCATTTGCCTTGAGTTTATGTCTACCCCGATAAACCGTATAAGCTGAGATGGCAGCAACACAGACTTTGCCCAATTGAAGGTGATTCCTAGGGAGGTTCCTAGAGATATAGTGGCTGCTAGGTTCTGTAATAGTAGATGCCTGGAGGTGGCAGTTAGGAGCCAGTCGTCTAGATACGGAAACACCTGGAATCCTAGACTCCTCAGGTGAGCAGTCACCACCGCCAAACATTTGGGGAACACCCTGGGGGCTGTGGTGAGACCAAAGGGCAGTGCGCAGAACTGGAAATGACTGTCTCCCAGGCTGAAGCACAGATGTCTCCTGGACGCTTGATCTACCAGAATGTGATAATAGGCGCCCTTGAGATCTATGGAGCACATCCAAACACCTTTCTCCAGTAGCGGGAGAATGGATTGTAAGGTGACCATCCGGAACTTGGACTTCTTGACTGATCGATTCAGGTTGCTGAGATTCAAAATGGGCCTCAAGTCCCCGGTCTTTTTTGGCACTAAAAAGAATTTTGAGTAAGTCCCTAATCCGGTCTGGTCTACGGGGACCGGTTGGATGACTCCTTTTTGAAGCAGCTTTAAAATTTCGATGGCTGCAATATCCCGTTGACTGGGTGGGAGGGTCCGGGATTTTCCTGGATGGATGGGGGGGGTGTGAAAAGGGGATGACGTAACCTCCGGCGATGATTCGGAGCACCCATTGGTCCTGAGTGATACTCTCCCAGGCCTTTAGGTGCCTCGAAAAACGACCCCCGACAGGCTCCGGAGCTGCGCAGTCGGGCAATCCTTCAGGGATGCTGAGAGGTTGAAGAGCCACGAAAGGACTCGCGGTCTTCAGTGTTGCGGGGGCCTCTGCCGCCTCTGGGACGGCGTCTTCTGGAAAAATTTCCCCCGCCTCTGCCTCTAGAGGGGGGATCGTCCTGCTGTGAGGGGTAATTCTTCTGAGATTTACGGAAACACATTTTCCCTCCTCTCTTAGCCTTGGGATAAGGCCGAAAGGGAGAGGAAAACCGTGCTCCTACGGCAGTCAAAGTTTTACCCTCTTGTTCACAGCGGGTCAAGGTGTCCTTTACCTTGGGTCCAAACAAAGAGGACCCATCAAAGGGAGCGTCGGCAAAGGAAGACTTGAAGGCCTCCGCAAAATGACACAGGCGGAGCCAGGCTTGGCTCCGTGAGCAACACCCGTGCCATGGCTCTACTCCCCGGCTGCATACGAAATGAGCCTCATGGACGAGTTCGATATTGACGACAGGGTAGCCAACTGAGAGCTAACCGTCTGGGCTAACTGCTCAGGCAGGTTACCAGAGAGGGTATCTGAGAGTTCCTTGATCAGGTCCCTCTGAAGTCTAGTGAAGTGCGTGAGGTAATTCAGAGACCTTAATGTAAAGGCTGCTGAAGAAAGGGTGCGCTTCCCGTACCGGTCCATGCTCCTAGACTCCTTATTAGGGGGATGGACGGACGTCGAAGCCTCTGCCACATCTTGCTGGGTAGCAGATGCCACCACCATAGCATCTACAGCCACACCCTTGGTGAGAAATTCCTTTTCCGGGGGCGCTGACAAAAATTTGTTAGGGCGAGCAGGCACCGGTTCCACAGAATCTGGATGTTCCCACGCCCTTCGAGAGATCAAATCCAGGAGCTCATCGAAGGGCGGAGACACCCAGGAGGCGGAGGGCTGAGCCCCGAAGGCCTTGAGGAACACCGACTCATCAGAGGAAGGGGGTTTGGTCTGCCAGCCGCCTCGTTGCTTGAGGACTTCCAGGATGTCCGCAAAGGAAACATCATCCGAGGACGACTTGGGGGACCCTTCCGCATTATCAAGATTGGTGTCGGAGGTGATAGACTCGTCAGGGGAGTCGACGTGCTTCCTCTTGCACTGTTTTTTTCTTGGGGGTTCCTCCGAAGACTCTTCAGAGGGACCAACAGGAAGAGGGGGACCCCCAATGGGGGTGACCTCAGGCCCCAGGGCTCCGTTGTCTTGAGACAGGGGGACTACAAAGGACTCAGTCTCCATGCCTAGGGAAGGTGCCGGGGAGACGGTGGAGGTAGCCAAAGAAGATTTGGCCAAAGCACTCCTCATGGCTCTAAAGGCCGGACCCCCAGAATCCTGGGAAGGTCTGAACCCCAAAGCCATAACAGCAGACGGCACTCCCACAGCCGACGCACCGAGAGAGAGGCTCGGAACCGAAAACATCGGTCCCGAAGCGTCACCCCCGGGGCCGACCGAAGAGGTCCGTGTACCGAACTCCAACCCAAAGGCCGGAGTAGGAGTAAGGGTCAGAGCCGACCCGGACACCTCCATCAGCTCCACCAGCACCGACTCCAACGGTGCCGAGGCTGTTGGAGGAGGAACCAAGGCTAAAGGGTGGACCATCAGCTCCGAAGCTGACTGGGCTGGAGCCGAAACTAACTTTTTGAAGACTGGAGACTGAAACAGCCTTTGGAGCACCCTGTCAATGTCCGAATCTGACATCTTGGAAGATCGGGAGGAGATTGAACGGGTCCGACTAGACTTCTCCACCGGCCCTGAATTGTCTCGATCAAAATCGGTGCTGAAGGAGACTCCATTGTAATTTCCCTCGGTGCCAAAGAGGACTTCGGCGCCGAAGGGGAAGAGTCTGAGCGAACAACCCTCATCGGCTCCGAAATCAGCGGAGCCGATGAAGGTGATCCGCCTCTCGAAGCTCCAGCCATTGGCTCCGAAGTCAGAGGAACCGAGGCTGGAGGCATCGAGGCAGACCGTTCCGCCCTCGGCTCAGAAGTCCGTGGAGCCGATGGAGAAGCCTGCCTAGATTTCTTAGTGGTCGGTTCCGACGGGCTGGTCGGAGCCGACGATTTCTTTTTCTTTGAGGAAGAAGAAGAGGAAGATAAGGCCTCTTCAAAAGTAGGCTTAAATAAGCCCTTTTAAAATCAATTTATTTTTCCTCTCTTGGAGGACTCGAGAGGAAAAAGCGTGACACACACTACAAGACTCCTGAAGGTGTTTGGGTCCTAAACAGTACACGCAAAGGGAGTGATCGTCCGTTATAGACATTTTGTAATTGCATCTAGTGCATTTTTTAAACCCAGAGGGTCTGTGCTCTTTTGACATAATGCCAAACAGTTAGAAAAAAACTCAGGAAAAACTGAATAATCAGAACAAACACACTTACAGTAAAATATAAGTTAACCAAAGGGTATTGGTCACACAACAGGAGGGCCAAGAACCCTCTAACTAAAAACGGGAACTTGATCACCTCACAAAACACTCACAAAAAGGCTCACTCACGCATGAGGGGAAGGCCCTCTAACTTAAACGGAAACCTTTCCCTGAAAAAACAATTTTTTACCACAAAAAAGTTCAGAAAACTAACTCATACACAACGATAGCTGTTAAAACAGCTTTTTGGTTAAGTTTAAGAAAATTCCTGACAGAAAATTCTAATAAAGAAAGCACTTAGCTCAGCCAAGCTCGAGACCACGTCTTTGCTTTGTAAGCGGCAAACTAGATCTGGGGAATTGGTGGTGGTGCATCCTGGGATATAGAATAGCTCCGCCAATTAGAGACTTTGCTCTATTGCATAGCGTGCCGAGTCGGAGCCGAGGATCGGCTCCGAACCCATCAGTACAGAATGTAGGCGAGATAGGATCACATAACATCTTTGGATTTAAAGGAGACATATTTACACATTCCCAACAGGCAGGATCACAGAAAATACCTCAGGTTCAAAGCCGGATCGAGGCACTTTAAATTCTCTGCGCTGCCCTTTGGATTATCTACTGCACCCAGGGTCTTCACCAAATGCCTGGCTCCAGTAGTAGCTTACTGCAGACTCAAGGGGATTCAAATTTACCCTTATCTGGACGATTGTCTAATTCAGGCAGACTGCAAGGATGTCTTACTCCAGCATCTAGAATTTGTGCAGAACCTCCTCAAGTTCCTGGGATTCTCTGTAAACATAAGAAAGTCAAATTTGACACCATCGCAACAGATAACTTTTCTGGGTGCACTTCTAAACACCACAACCCAGATGGCATTTCTGACTTCCGAAAAACAGTTACAGTTGGCTTCAACTTTCAGAACCTTGGCAACTTTAACTCATCTATCTGCAAGGAAATTCCTGCAGGCTTTGGGTTACATGGCCTCCTGCATCCTTCTCGTACCATATGCAAGACTACACATGAGGAAAATACAGTGGTACCTAAAAAGTGTATGGTCTCAGCATTGCCACAGTTTAGACATGCTGATCTCCGTTCTTCCTTGCCTTCAAAAGGAATTTCTTTGGTGGTCCAGGGCATGTGCTCTAAACAAAGGGAAGCCCTTCCGTCTGCCTCCTGCCTCTCAGATTCTAACTACGGACGCCTCGGATTATGCTTGGGGAGCCCATTTTCAGGGAAATTGTTTGCAGGGCCTTTGGACAAAGGATCAGGAGCACCTGCATATCAATTTAAAGGAAATGTTAGCCGTTCAGAAAGCTCTATTGGCCTTCAGGAATCTTTTACAACCAGGACACCTGTTAATACGGACAGACAACACCACAGTTATGTGGTACATAAACAAGCAAGGGTTGATCTCATTCCTACCCCCTTTGCAGACTAGCCATGGATCTATGGGACACAGCTCTATCTTGCAATCTGGATCTTCGGGCTCAGTTTCTACCAGGGAAACAAAACTTCCTGGCAGACAGTCTGAGCAGACATCTTTCGGATCCACACGAGTGGATGCTGGACACCAAAATATTCAGGATGATAACACCAGTCTGGGGATGTCCTCACATAGACCTCTTTGCATCCCATCTCAATCATCAGCTACAGACTTTTTGCACCAGGATTTTCCACACAGAAGCTTGGAGAGTGGACGCCCCGTCATTCAGTTGGAGGAACCTCTCGGGATATGCCTTTCCACCTCTCCCTCTTCTTCCACGGGTTTTATTGAAGATAAAACAGGACAAGCCCAAGATGATCATCTTGCTGGCTCCAAATTGGCCTTGGCAGTTTTGGTATCCAGCTCTAAAAAACCTATGCCTGGAGCCCCCTTGGATTTTGCCTCGGTCTCCAAACCTTCTGTCTCAACATCAGGGTCAGGTTCTACACTCTCATGTCAGAACTCTCAGCCTGGCGGCCTGGTTAATCCAGGGCCTTTGATTTCTTCTTTACTGCCCAAGCAGGTTATGGATGTCATTTTAGAAGCCAGATGTCCTAGCACTAGAAAATCTTATGCAGGAAAATGGAAAAGATTTTGTTCCTGGATGCAGGCTCAGGATTCTGATCTTCTTCCCAACATTACTTTAATTTTACTTTACTTGACAGATCTCTTACATAAGGGTCTCTCTTTCTCTTCCATTAAAATACATGCCTCTGCTATTTCTGCTCATTATAATACAGACCCTCCCATCTTTTCCCACCAGCTCATGCGACAGTTTCTCAGAGGAGCTAAGAACTTAAGACTTCCTAGATCTCCTCCTATTCCTGCTTGGGATCTCAACTATGTTTTGAAAAAACTAACCTTGCCTCCTTTTGAGCCTGCTGTTTCTTCTGACATCAAGTTTTTATCTTGGAAGACAGCCATCCTGTTAGCCCTGACCTCTGCCAGGAGGGTTTCAGAGTTACAAGCTCTAATGGCTGTAGAACCTTATATTATTTTCCATCAAGACAGAGTATCTTTGAGGGCTAATCCTACCTTCATGCCAAAGGTGGTTTCCAAAGTGGCTTTAAATCAAACTATACACTTGCCAACCTTTTCCCCCACTCCTCAAAATAAAGGGGAAAGGATCTTACATTCCTTGGATGTACACAGACAGCTACGTTTTTACCTGAACAGAACTAAGGACATCAGAAAATCAGAATAATTGTTTGTTTCTTATGCTTCCAGTTCCCAAGGTAAAGCCATTTAAAAACAGACCATTTCTAAATGGATTGCTCATGGAATCAGATTTTGTTATTCTCACCATGGAAAGCAAATCCCAGGGAGTATATGGACTTATTCCACCAGAGCTGCTGCCACTTCTGCGGCCTTCCTCAGGGGAGTTCCTACCAAGGATATTTTGGAAGCTGCAACTTGGAGTTCAGTGCATACCTTTTCTAAGCACTACAATCTTCCTCTCTACTCTAAGTCTAAGGCAGGCTTTGCCTCTGCAGTCTTGCAGGGCCTTTTAGCCGCCCCTTCCTCTTTATGACCACCTCCCTTTCTTTCAGCTTTGGGATTCTACTCTACAGTCATGACTGCAACAGTGAAACACTATGAACATAGTATAGCTGTGTACACCTACCATAAATGTAGATGTTCGAGTGTCTACACTGTTGCAGTCTGGGTTTCCCTCCCTCCTGTCCCCTCTTATTTTTACTTTTGTGTATTTCCTTTTTTCACCATTCTTCTGAGGTGTATTTGCAAAGGTTATGGGACCTTTTTCATTTTGGGACTCCTGACATCTGGGGCAAGAAAAACTGGAGAAGATGGCGTTGGCTGTCAGCTTTGTACTCCTGGCACTCTGACGTCAGGGAGCATGGTTGAACAGCCGACGCTGGACCCAGACTTTGGGATTCGGGCTGACCTGGGGCTGCCTGCCGGCAGGGGAGAACCCTACAGTCATGACTGCAACAGTGAAGACACTCGAACATCTACATTTATGGTAGGTGTACACAACTGTACTTTCTTCGTGTTTCACTGTTGCAGCCCTCAGCCGGCCTGAATATCAAAGTCTTGGATCCCTGTGTTGGATGCGGTCTCTTCTTCCATGACATCAGGTCGTCAGGGGTATAAAGTATGCAGCCGACGCCATTACATCAGTCTTTCTTGCCGTGCAGTGCCTGAAGCAGAAGTAGTTCGCAAGTGTCGGTCGGCCAACTCCTGAAATTTTCGTTTTCGAGTTTCAGAACCGAAGTCTTCAAAAAAAACAAGTACCCTGTTGGGGATCCTTTTTCTTGCACTAAACCGATGTCAGTAAAAGTTAATTGTATTACCTGTGGAAAGCAAATACCTCATAAAGATTTTCATTCATACTGCATTCCTTGCTTAGGCCCAGACCACAACGTCCCTCTCTGTCGGTTTTGTATTTTATTCAATCCTCGAACTATTCGCCGTCGGTTCATTTTTGCATCAAATTATTTCGGTACTCGGTTTAACTATCCAGAAATGGCTTTGGTAAGCCATCTGACTACCGACATTCTGAAAAAACGTAAAGATAAAGACAGTGACAGACTGCATAGTTCGAAAGCTGCCGACGACACTTCCATTAAGCTATTCGCCAGTTCGCCGGTACTCAGTGAGGTGCTTTCACAGCCCCTGATACCCACTACTTCAGATTCGCAGGCCTCTTCTGAGACCCATTCGGAGTCCGGTATGCCATGAGATGCTTTTTCAACCATGGAAGCTGCAGATATTTCTACCTTGGATGGGTCTGGAGCCGCTGTGCAGGCACCTGCTTCTGAGGGTGTATTACTGACCGGCATCTCAAACAGACGCCATCTTCTTTTTCAAGGCCTAAAACTCGACCCACGCCTAGAAAACTGACGTCCAAACCACATGGTCAGGCCCATATGCCTAAAAAGCAAATGATAAGAATGGCTGAAGACCTTATTACTTTAATTAGGGGAAGCCAGCCTTCACCCTCTGAGACCTAGAACTGATTTTCCTTCTGATCAGGATTCTGAAATTTTTGTTTCTTCTGGTTACCAGGATTTGCCCTTATCTACCTGTGAGGAGTCTGATGCAGAGGACTCTATTCCCTCTGCTTCCCCTCCAGAAGATTTTTCTTTTGGTGAAACCTTGCACACTCTTAGGGAGCATTTCCGCTGGGAAAGCTAGGATTACACTGACTCCAAAAAGAGGCTTAGGAAATTCTTACTCCTCCCTCAACACAGGCCTTTGGCTAGCCCTCCTGTCCTGGGCATTGTCGATGATGCCTTTTTGGAATCTAGCCTGGCCCCAGACAGTTTACCTCCAGCTCCCAGGAAACCTGGTAGGTATTACAGAGTACCCGACTCACAAGTTCCTCTTCAAGAGTCCTACTGCGGATCCAGAGACCATTTCCCAGGGACCTAAAGGCATTAAGGCCACTACTGCTAAAAACCCTACCCCCTCTGGTAGAGATTCCAGGGCTTTGGACAGATGACGTAAGAAAGTATACACTTCTGCTACTTTGGCCATTAGGGCCTTAAATTGCCAGTTTCATATGTTAAAGTATGAGCAGCATATTATGGGACTACTTAAACAGACAATTATGTTGATTCCTGACTGTGCTGAAAATAAAGAATTACAGGATTTAATTAATTCTGCTGAACAAGTTGGTAAATATACTCCAAAAAGCAAGAAAAAACTGATGAAAACAAAATAGGAACACGCTCCTGTGCCAGCAGGTTGAATTCAATGAGCCAAGCAACGGGTGAATTTCAGTAAACCAAACACACGGTCCATTTCATCTTGAGGGACGGACCGTGTGTTTGGTTTACTGAAATTCACCCATTGCTTGGCTCATTGAACTCAACCTGCTGGCACAGGAGTGTGTTCCTATGTTGTTTTCATAAGTTGGTAAACATACTTTGCAGTGTAGTTTTGACTCTTTAGAAGCATCTTGCAGGGCTGCTGTCACTGGGTCTGTTCTTAGAAGGCATGCTTGGCTTAAGGAGCAAAATTTGCCAGATCATGTTAAAGCTAAATTACTGGATGCTCCCTTAAACCAAGACCGCCTGTTTGGCAACAAAGTGAAGAAGTCCTTAAAAAGGAGGAGGAAAAAGCTAAATCTATGCAAACTGTTAAAGATTTCCTGCAGGTACAGCCTCCCAGATTTAGTAGTCATTGGCCTTCTAAGAGTTGGTCCTTTCCTGTCTCTTCCAGGCCTTCTCAGTCCAAACCCAGGAACAGCAGACCACCTAAGCTACAGTCTCAAGGTACTCACAGGCCTGAGCAGTGGGGGGGCTCCCACTTTCAAAGCTGGAAGTAGTAAGACAACCCCTATGGAAAACTGTCACAATGACTTAACCTTAAACCTTCCAAGCCCTGCTCAACTGCCTGCTCCCTTAGGGGGAAAGATCGCCCTGCATGCAAAAAACTGGGAACTCATTACCCAGGACAAATGGATTTTAAATATAGTTTCCCAAGGATACAAATTCCACTTCCACACCTTACCAACCCCAAACGGTTGGCCAGACCTACTCCCAAATCAGTGGGCAGAGGCTCAACAGCAGGTTCTCTCTACTCTAAGTATCAGGGCTATTCAACCTGTCCCAGCAGAAGAAAGGGGACAAGGTTTTTACTCAAGACTTTTCTGGTACCCAGAAAAGACAGCTCCTGGCGTCCTATCCTGGACCTCTCTGTTATAAACACCTTTTTGGTAATCCCAAAATTCATAATGATAACACTTCACCAGCTGCTTTCTATGCTAGGCAAAGATGCCTGGTTGGCAACCTTAGACTTAAAGGAAGCTTACCTGCATATTCCAATAAGGGAATCTTGCAGGAAATACCTACGCTTCAGAGCAGGCTGCATGCACTATTAGTTCTCTGCACTTCCCTTTGGCTTATCTACTGCGCCCAGGGTATTCACAAAGTGTCTAGCTCCAGTCATTGCATTTTGCAGGCAAAAAAATATTCAAATATACCCATACCTGGACAATTGTCTAATTCAGGCAGAAAGCCAGGACATGCTACTAAATAATCTGGCATATGTAAAGAAACTTCTAACCTTGCTGGGGTACACCATAAACGAAAAGAAATCTCATCTAGTGCCCTGCCAACAAATTGTATTCCTGGGAGCAAGCTTGAACACAACTTCCCAGATGGCTAACTTCACGCCAGAGAAACAAGTTTATTTGACAGCCTACTTCAAACTACTGGTCACAAAGACCCAGCTATCTGCAAGGAAAATCCTGCAAGCCCTGGGGTTCATGGCATCTTGCATTCTACTAATTCCATATGCAAGACTGCATATGAGGAAACTACAATGGTATCTGAAAAGCCTATGGTGTCAACATTCTCAGGACCAGGAATCAATGATTCCTATCATTCCTTGTATAAAGACAGAGTTCCTTTGGTCGGCAGAGGCCTGCTACCACAACAAAACAAGCAGGGGGGATCCCACTCGTATCCTCTCTGCAGACTAGCCATGGCTCTATGGAACACAGCCTTGAGCTACCAAGTGCACCTACAAGCTCAATTCCTGCCAGGCAAGCTAGATTCACTGGCAGACCTAAGCAGAAATCTCATGGACGCACACGAGTGGAAACTGGAACGAAAGATATTCAACATTTTGACAAACAAATGGGAGAACCCAGAGATAGACCTGTTTGCATCCCCTCAGAACTACCAATTGGACATATTCTGCACAAGGACTTTCCACACTAAAGCTTGGAAAGTGAGTGCCCTGTCAATCATCTGGGAAAGCCTCTAAGTTTATGCCTTTCCCCCTCTGCCTCTCCTGTTGAATGTTCTGCTAAAGATCAAACAGGGCAAACCAAGGACAATATTGATTGCACTAGACTGGCCACACCAGCACTGGTAACCCCCTCTTACGCAGTATGTCACTACTGGAACCATGGCACCTGCCTCAGACCCCTTCCCTGCTGTCCCAGCAGGAGGGCCAGATTCTGCACCCCCAGCTTCAAACCCTGAACCTTGCAGCCTGGCCAATTCCTTGAGCTGTCCAGTAGCATCCCTCAGTAAGCAGGCGCTCGATGTCATTCTGGAGGCAAGGAGGTCTAGTACTAGAAAATCCTATGCTTAAAAGTGGAAAAGATACTGTTCCTGGAGCCAGACTCAGGGGATGGGCACAACAGTGCCCAGCTTACCGCATAATCTTCAATACTTAACAGAGATGCTCCACAAAGGCCTTTCCTTCACATCAATTAAGATTCATGCCTCAGCCATTTCAGCGCGTTATAATCCTGAGATACCTCTCTTCTCTCACCCCCTGCTGAAACAATTCCTCAGAGGGGCCAAAAATTTAAGACCACCCAGGAGAGCCCCTACTCCAGCCTGGGGCCTTAACTTTGTATTGGAAAAGCTCACTCTACTTCCTTTTGAGCCACCTGCAAATGCAGAGTTGAAATTCCTTTCTTGGAAAACAGCCTTCCTTCTAGCCATCACTTCAGCAAGAAGAGTGTCTGAATTACAGGCCCTCATGGCAGTGGTGCCCTTCATCATCCCATGCAGACAGGGTGTCCCTCAGGACCAATCCTTCCTTTATGCCCAAGGTGGTATCCAGTGTGGCCCTTAATCAGTCCATTCATTTGCCTACCTTTTTTCCTAATCCACAGAACAAAGGAGAATGAATACTGCACTCTTTGGACGTGCACAGACAACTTAGATTTTATTTGGACAGAACTAAGCCTCTCAGAAAAACTAAACAGCTGCTAGTTGCTTTTGCTGCAGGAGCTGAGGGGGAAGGCCATTTCAAAGCAAACCATTTCTAAGTGGATAACCCATTGCATTCATTTCTCCTATAAGCACCATGGAAAACCTAGCCTACAAGGGATAAGATCACATTCCACCAGGGCTGCATCTACCTCTACAGCCTTTCTCGGAGGTGTCCCTACCAGGGACATCCTAGAAGCTGATACCTGGAGCTCTGTACATACCTTCACCAAGCATTATCACTTGCCTATTTTTTCTAAATCCAGAGCTGGTTTTGCCACTGCAGTCTTGCAGGGCTTAATAGCTGGCCCTAATGCCCTCTAACTTCCTCAGCTTTGGGAATCTACCCAAATGTAATGACTGCAACAGTGAAACACGAAGAACATAGTACAGTTGTGTACACTTACCATAAATGTAGATGTTCGAGTGTATTCACTGTTGCAGTTCTGGTTACCCTCCCTCTTCTCTTGGCTATACCTTTCTTCTTCTTTAGTGTATTTCAGCTTTCTGGTGTATTTGCTTTTTGTTGGAGGTGTAACCTAATATATAATTGCTTCCCATTGTGGAGGCACCTGACATCTGGGGAAAGAAAAACTGATGTAATGGCGTCGGCTGCATGCTTTATACCCCTGATGAAATGACCTTATGGAAGAAGAGACAGCGTCCGACGCAGGGATCCAAGACTTTGATATTCAGGCTGGCTGAGGGCTACCTGCAGGCAGGTAACCTAAATGTAATGACTGCAACAGTGAATACACTCAACCATCTACATTTATGGTAAGTGTACACAACTGTACTTTTTCAAGTTTTAGTTTTGTTTGTTTTTTTTTTGTTTTTTTTTTTGAGTTCAATATTGTAGAACTTAGATTCTCTGGTCCTCAGTGATCAGTGGTTTGATTTTCTGCAATTTCGATACTCTGAAGGGGACCCATCTGGAGACACCATTAAGGAGTTTTGCTGCAGAGTTCTCACATGCTGCAGTCTTTCAATTTCAGTATTACAAAGTCATTAAAAAGTTAAAAGACATTGCAGTAATCCTCTCGAAAAATAACCAGAGCCCACAGAACTGTTGCTAAAACCTCTAGTGGAATAAAATATTTAATTATATCAGGGTAACAGTGCAATCTTTTTAGTGGCCATATTTCATAAATAATTACATTTTTTTTTTCATTTTTGACCATATATTTATTCACAGTGATATTTTACTTTGTGGAAAATTATGCACCAGGTTTTCCAAGCAGTACTGGTCCCTTCCATCTGTGTAATTCTTGACAACATTTTGCTTACAGTATGGGGATTGCCTGTCAACCATTACATAACTGTAACTTCTTAATAGCCTCTCAAGGTCTTTTCTTATTATGATATGGTGTTCATTGTTTTGGGGGGTCACTGTATCACTAAATTTTTTACCAGACAAGTTATTGTGTATTTACTAGTCTAAAAGCAAATTGTCTGCATTGTTGGTGATTTGGATTATATTTGTAACTTAAGGCTTGGCTGGAGAATAGATAGGTTCATAGGTAAGTACTAGACTAGCTGCCCTTGCAGAACATTTTAAGCCTAGCCAATTTCCCTTCCAGGGGTGAGAATCAAACCATGCACTTTGTGTTTGAGGTAAACACATTAATCATTATACCATGGACTGTCATCCTGTTGTCTTCTAGAGAAAATACACAGGCTGAGGGAGCTCAGCTTATGTTCTTTATATTCAAATGTGTTAGAAGATTAAAATAGCTGCTGGCTTGGCAACACTGTTGGTATGAATGCCTGTTACATGTAAGAACTGTGATGGACTAGGAAAATGTTGATGCTTTTCCAAATGAAGCATGAAGATTGAATTAGAGCTGCGTGAAATTAAAAAGTGTGTGATTGTTTAAATATTTAAAAAGCTGATACTTCTGATATTGCACATGACTGATAAGCCGTGAGGCTAACACTTCCCAACCAGCCGTATATTAACTTACATATCTGATGTTACTCTTCTCATTCTGCTTCACTGATGGGTTATGAATTCGATCCTCGGATCCGACTCGGTGGTCTTCTACAGACCTTATTTTCCAGGCTCGAGCACCTCCCTTACCCATAATCCTCTACCCTTAACTTGTTTGCCGCCAGTACATACAGACACGTTTTCCAGGGCTCCGAGTTATATAAGTGGTTGTTTGAACTTCTACTTAATTATATATTTAATCGTTATATATATTTAATCTTTGTAATTTTTCTGCAATTTCCTTCCCTTCTTTTTAGTGTGCAAGGGGGTTAGGTCTCTTCTTCCTCCACCTTTCCTCTGCCTTCAGGCCTTGGCCCTTCTTTTTCTTAGCAAACAAAAAAAAAACCTCTCTAGTAGTAGTCTTCTTCTTTGGTTTCTTCTACCGATGGATAAACCAACAGGTTTCAAAAAGTGCACTGAGTGTGACAGGAAGATTCCACACTCTGATACACATAAGTGTGTTTATTGTTTAGTGGCAGCCCACTTGGATTCCCATTGCAATGTCTGTGAGGGTTTCAATCCTTGTGCTGTCTAATAAAGGAAAAATAAGCTAATTCTGAAGGGCCTTCTGCCCACTCCTTTATCTTCTCCAGGGGCTCACCCCCTCTAAAGACTTGCAGGGTTCCAAGGCTAAGAAGCACCACCATAAGGACTCCAGGGCATCCTCAGAGCCTCATGTTAAACTGCCTAAAGCGTTGGATCCGAGAATGGCAGTTTCCTTGGATCTGATAGACTTGATGGCTCCAAATGAGTTTTCGTCCCAACCAGAGTTTTCCAGACCCCTCCATCTCGCCACATCACCTTGACTACTACTTCGGATCCTACCAGATCAGATCTGGACATTCAATCAGCTCCTCATCTCCGAAAACCCCTTGATCCGGAGTCTGTGATTCAGTCGCCTGGGAGGTCCATCAGATCCATGTCTCCCATGGTGCCAACTAAGATGCTACAAACTCCTAGGCACTTGTGACCTTCTTCAGTGGCTTCTTCCAGATCCTCTAGAAGCCTATACGTTGACATGGACAAAACGGTTAGGTCCATTATCAAGGCTGAGATCCAGATGGATGTACTTATAGCTCCATTCCCTCAGGGATCCAAGAGAGAGAGAGAGAGACCCTGCCACTTCTTTTTCTCCTTCTCCTATCCGAATAGCGGTTTCAGAGCCTGAGGACAGAACTCTCCCAAGGGATTCAGGGTCGGATCAGAGGACTTTTGCTTCCTTGATGCCAACAGTGACCTTGACTACCTCTGCTCCGAGATCCTCAGATCGGAGTGAATCCCAGATGCATGATATCACAGCTGTATCCAAGGGGCGAGGTTTGGCTCCGGTTTTATCAGATCTTTCCCCTCTCCTTGGTGCTTCAGCCCTTGACAGTGCAGGTCATGTTCTGTCTGAGAGTCTAGGTTCTGGGACACTCCTGCCTTCTTCTTCAAGGACTATAGCCCCTAGGGAGTGGGGGACTGTGTCCCCAGGACCATTGGCTTTCTGGGTTTTGGAAAAGGCCTTCTCTGCAGGAAGAGCCCTGGACCCTTTGACTTCTGCTCCTCCCTGTGTTCCTGCATCAGATCTAGGTCTTGAACCTTCTGTTTCTGTCCAGGGTCAGCCCATATCTAAGGACCTCCAGTCCCTACCATCTGAGGTGGCCTTTTCCTCTTCTGACTCCTTTACCCGAATATCCCACAGAGGAGATCCCATAGAAGAGGACATCCAAGAGGAGGCACTTGGACTCCCCTGTGGAGTTCCTTACCAAGGATACCTACTACGATGATGGACACGAGTCTCCCAAATCACCACTGGAAGATGTCTGCTTTGCAGACATATTAGAAATTTTAAAGCAAAGAGGTGTCTTGTCATCCAAAAATCCTTTGGAGGAGTCCATATGGCCTTTGGGGTGAACCCGTCTACATCTTGGGTAGGTCCCCTGTCCCCGGTGGATGCTGCTATAGATCTTGTCACCCGTCAGGCCTGGAAAGAGCTAGACACCATAGAGCCTGTACCAAAGTGCCATCCCAAAATTCTTTCTTCCCCCGAGAATTGAACCTTCTGGAGTAAGATCATCCCAGTTGACGCAATGATGGTGGCAGCAGCTACAAAGAAAGAGTTTGCACAATAGAACTCCACTAAACAAGGGAGTCCAGAGTGCTGGACAGGTTCGGGAAGCTCACCTTTGCTTTGGGAACTTTTTCACTTAGCGCACTTAATATTTGGCACATTTTACTTGCCTACAGTGAGACTTGGTTAAGGAACTCTGAGTCCTTGGTGGAATGCATGCATAAGGAGGAGCTAGATAAGGATTCTATGAAGCTGACCACTCTTACTTCCTTGGCAAACTCTTCCATGAGGCTCATTTCCCATTCAGCAAAAGGATCCTCAGGGGCAGCCGGCACCAGCATTGCAATACGTAGACATGCATGGATAAGGCTTTGTGATTTCGTGGAGTCCTTTAAGGTGTCTTTTGTCAACACCCATTTTGATGGTTCTTCCTTGTTTGGACCATCAGTTAAGGACACCCTGACCTGCAGTGAGCAAGAAGGAAAGACCTTGTCTGCCGTGGGAATCAAGTTTTCCACCTCTCAATGAACCTACTCAAGGATTCAAAGGGACTAAGAAGACTTGGTTCCAAAAATCCTAAGGTTCCTTTCCTGGTCAAAGTAGAAAGTACTCCTCCAGAGACAGAGAAGGCAGCTTTGATGGGAGACTCTGCCCTAGAAGCATAGGGGGCCACAAAACCAGGGTTTTAGGGAACCCTTTTCCAACCAAGCCTTTTCAATGCTCTTGAAGTGCTGCCTGACTCTGGAGGCAGTCAGGGGACATTTTTCCTTGTACCCAGGGGCCTGGGCCCAAATAACGGCAAATGCTTGGGTGCAAAGTATACTATCCAGAGGCTGCTACATTCCCTTTTCTCTAACCCTTCCAAGAGTTCGAAAGAAGCTCCCCAATGTTCCACCCAGCCAAAGTGAATTGGCAGTTCTAGAAATCAAAAAATTACTGCAAAAGTCATTCAAGAGGTCCCAGCTAAGCAGAGAAGATCCAGAACTTAGTCCCATTTCTTTTTGCTGCCAAAGAAAACAGGGGACCTGAGGCCTGTCCTAGACCTAATCAAACTCAACTTGTATGTAAAGAAGAAGTTCAAGATGGTAATGGTTCAGTCCATCCTTCTGTTACTAAGGAAAGATGATTGGATGTGCTGTGTGGACTTGGACGTGTACTGTCACATAGAAATACAGAGTCATTCCAGAAGTCACCTGCACTTCTGCATGGGAGCCAATCCCTTCCAATTCAGAGCCCTGCCCTTAGGTCTCACCACAGCCCCCTGGGTGTATATGAAATGCGTAGCAGTAGTCACAGCTGATCTCCGACTGAAAGGGTTTCAGGTATTCCTGTACTTAGATGATTGGCTCCTAACTGCCCCCACCCAGCATCAGCTAGCTCAGGCCAGAGACTATCTCTCCCGGATATCCCACATCCTAGGTATCACCATAAGTCCAGAAAAGTCACAACCATTGCTGGTTCAAACTTTGGAATTCATCGAGGCCCAGCTGAACACCATTAAGCAGGTAGCTTCCTTGTCCCACCATCGCATCATCTCTTTGACTCTTCAGGTCCAGGCCATAGTATTTCATCCCTCTCCTCCTGACATATTTATTCTGTGGGCCCTAGGGTCTATGGCAGCTGCTGTATTCTTGGTACCTCTAGCCAGATACTGTATGCACATTCTACAATGGACATTGCCTGTTCAGTGGTCAGTTCTACATCAGTCCCTATCTGTTCCTGTCAGGTTGACCAATATTTGCAGAATTTCTCAAGAATGGTGGATTCACTCCGATCTATCAGTCGGCAGACCTTTCATCTTTCCCTCCCCAGTAATCACAGTGACAATGGACACTTCCCACCTAGGGTGGGGCAGTTCAAAGGGAAGATGGTTTAAGGTGCGTGGACTCCCCTAGAGACCAGATTGCATATCAGTGTCCTGGAGATGAGAGCTGTCCTCCCATAGTTGCAAGCCTTTCAGGATACACTCCCTCTGGGGACCATTGTGATTCACACGGACTGACATGCTGTCAGTCATTTGGTATATCAGTAAGCAAGGAGGAACCTGTTCATACCGACTGTGCAGAGAGGCCATGAGAGTTTGGAAATGAGTGATCTGTTCACATCACTTTCTTCTTGCAGCACATGTACTGGAGAAATCCAACATTTTGGCAGACAGGCGCAGCAAGTCCATTCTGATGCCCCACGAGTAGTCCCTCAATCAGTGAGTAGCAAACAAGATATATGACTGTTGGGGTCACCCCTTCTGCGATCTCTTTACATCCCCTCACAACAAGTGTAGCAGTTATTTCGCTCTGATCGTTCCTTCAGGGAGTTCTCCGAGAAATGCTGTAGTCCCTGATTGGCCCCCAAGACTCCTTTATGCTTACCCTCCTCTTTCAATGATCCCAAAATTTCTTCAGAAAGCCAAATGGTTGAAGAATACTGTGATCCTCGTTGCCTCTTTTTGGCATTATCAGATTTGATTCTCCTTCCTCTGGTTTCACCTGAGATATCCTCCATGGATACTGGAACCCAAACCGGACCTCCTCTCTCACCCCACCTGGATCTTCCCTCACTCATAGGTTCATGGGTTGGTACTTGGCTATTGGCCATAGGGCCTATACAAGCCTAGCCATAACAATTCCCTGGTTATTTCTTCCCACAATATTTACTTCCCTAGACCCCTGTCTAGCAGGGCAATGACGTGATCCCCGAGGTGAATTTCCTATCTCCCATCCAACTGTCAAGGTTCCTTTGGAAGAGGGCCAAGGAGGCACTGTGCTTGACATGTATGGGCGGTCTATTCCAGAGTATGGGAGTCTCTGGGTTAGGAACCTATCCCTACAGCATGTTTTGTTCATTGTGGTGACAAGGTTTAGATCCCTGGAGCGTGTGGCTCTGAGCGATTGGGATTTCTTTAAGTGGAACATGTTCAACAGCTCAGGGTTTGACATGGCCTTGTATGTTAAGCAGAGATCACCTCTGAAGATATGCCACAGAGTATAGCTGGAGTTTTTTTTAGATGGTCAGCATAGGGCATCTGCTTTAGGCCTGTGATTCTTTTAGTGAGGTATTTCTGTGGCCTTTCTAGCTGTTGCAGATGTCTTGTGAGGTACATACCAAACAGGGCATTATACTCTTATAATGGGTCTAATGAGGGATGAGTGCAGTGGGACAATGATCTCCTTTTTACTGGATGTAAAGCCCTTAGTGATGAGGTGTGCACATAGAAGGATTTCCTGACTGTTGTGGCGATGTGGTTATCGAAGGTGAGACCACTGTCCACCTGTGTCCCTAAGTCTCTCATCATACTTTCGGTGTTTAGTGTACTGCCACCTATGTGGTAATTGGGTACATGTTTTTTCCCAAAGGGGATAACTATACATGTTATGTAGTCCAGTCTTGCCTACATTCTTACCCGTGGGTTCGGAGCCGAACTTCGGCTCTGACTCGGCCATACTCTAGCTCGAAGTCTTCAATTGGCTCCTGGCTAAGAGGTATCCCATGCTGCACTGCTCCCTATCCCCAGATCTCGTTTGCCGCTCGTACAGCTCAGACGTGGTCTCACTCTTGGCCGTGGCTAAGTATAACTTTCTTCTACTTTTTGGTAGTTTGTTGCTCCAAAAGATATTTTCATAGCTAGTCTCTGTTTTTTTTTTTACAAGAAAACTGTTTGTGTAGCCTGTTTGGCTTTTTGTCTTGGTATCCCATTTGCGTTTCTCCCTTTTTACGGGCTAGGCCCGTTTCAGTTAGAGGACCTAGTCCTCCTTTCTAGTTGTGTGTGTCCCAGTTTCCCTGTGTGTGATTGTTCTGATGTTGCCCGTCTCTTTGGGCTAGGGCCGTTTAACTTAGAGGACCTAGTCCTCCCTTGTTTTGTTTGTCAGGGCCATTTAAGTTAGAGGTCCTTTCTCCCTGTGGTGTTTATTGTCTATGACCGTTTAATTTAGAGGCATAGTTCCCACGTTTTTCTGTTGTTGGTGTCGGGTTTGTCTTCCGATATTGTGTGCAGTGTCATACCAATATGTCTAAGGTTACAAAAGAACACAAGCCTTCGGGCTTCAAAACATGTGATAAGTGTGGATATAAAATGTCTATTACTGATGGGCACTCTGAGTGTGTATATTGCTTGGGGGCTATCCACCGCCAAGAATCCTGTGTGTTCTGTCATGCCTTTAGCCCACACGTTCTTCAAGAGAGGAAGAACAAACTTATTCTTAAGGGATTACTGAAACCCTCCTTCGAAGAAGACTTGGAGGGCTTCCAGTTCTAAGTCTTCTCCCTCAAAAGCAGACAAGACTACTGAATAAAAAAAAAAAAACGCTCTCTGACTCCGTCAGTTTTATCAGAGCCGCCAGAGAAAGTTGCCAAGTCTGCTTCAGCTTCCTCAGCTACATTGGCTTCGGGGCCGAAGGACGTGGGTGAATTGACTAAGTCAACATCGGCTTCCAGTCTCTCCAAGCCGGTGACGGAGATACTTGTTCGGAGCCTGTCTCCAGTTTCTAGACTGGTTTCCCCTTCTCATAAGTCTCCTTCAGTAGGGAGGTCCAGATCTCCGACCTTATCCTCTAGGTCCTCCAGGACTCTCTCTGACGATGATGTGGATAGAGTGGTACAGAGACTGCTCCAATCACTGGTGTTGGCCAAATTGTTTACAGCTCCAGCCCAATCGGCCCTGGAGCCTGCCACCCATCCATCCTCGTATGTTCCTCCGAGCCTTTCCCGACCTTCGGAGCCAGAGTTGTCGGTTCCGTCTGATGCCATTGCATCAGCTCCAGTAGCCCATTCTGGCATCTCTGTTCTGATCTCTCCTCCGACCCCGTCGGCTCCATCTGTGGGGTCCAGGGCTCATAGTTCCTCGGTCAGACCTGAGGGAGAGGTCTCGGGTTGATTTTCTTCAGCTCCAAGCCTCCCGCTCGGTGCTTCTGCATGGGCGAGCTTTGGCCCTGCCTCGGCTTCAGACCTTCTCCCTTCGGCTCCGAGGGCTTCCATGGTTGGTCGTTCTTCGGAGCCGGGGGATCAGCTTTCGAGGTCATGCGGAACGTGCTGGCCAGGTCCTCAGCAGCGTCTGATGGCACCGACACTCTACCCCCTGCAGCACCTGTATCAGTTTCTTATCACCATCTGTCCTTGGACAGCGGAGACCCAAGGCCTCGGGATACCTCCATGTGTGGTCCCCAACTTTCTGAGGTCTCTCCAGAGTGTTTGCCTGAGGAGCCCCCCCAGAAAACGTGTGTGCAAGAGGAAGCACATCGACTCCCAGGATGAGTCTTATCACTTCGGACACCAACCTCGAGGAGTCAGAGGGGTCCCCCAAGTCATCCTCTGAAGATATCTCTTTCTCAGATATCCTGAAGATCTTGAAGCAGAGAGGCGACTGGCCCTCCAAATCTCCCTCTGAGGTGGAGTCGGTGTTCCTGAAGGCCTTTGGGTCTCAACCCTCTGCCTCTTGGGTTTCTCCCCCATTCGATGAACTCCTGGATGATGTTTGTCGAAGGGTGTGGGAAAGCCCTGACACTGTGGAACCAGTCCCCAGGAGACCCATCAAGTTTCTCTCCGCCCCCGCTGACAAGGAATTTCTCACAAAGGGCGTACCAGTAGATGCCATGGTGGTGGCAGCGGCCATCAAGAAGGAATTAGCTGAGACTTCATCTACCGTCCATCTCCCTAACAAGGAGTCAGGGACCATGGACCGGTATGGGAAGCGTATGTTTTCTTCAGCGGCCTTTACTCTGCGGTCGCTGAATTATTTGTCACATTTTACAAGGCTCCAAAGAGATCTCCTAAAAGAGCTTGGAGAGTCTCTGCAGGGTTTCTGACACAGTGGCTCAGAAGGTCAGTGCCCAGATGTCTACCCTAAATTCCATTACTAACTCCTCCATGAGGCTGATCTCGCATGCAGCTGATGGAGCGAGTAGGGCAGCGAGTTCAGGAGTCTCACTTAGGAGGCACTCCTGGATGCGCCTGTGTAATTTCGCGAAGACCTTCAAGTCTCCGTTCACCAATGCCCCATTTGACGGTTCATCGTTGTTTGGAACCAAGGTGAAGGATACTCTCACAAGGTGCAAGCAGGAAGGAAAAACCCTGTCTGCCGTGGTAGTTTGCTTTTCCATGCCTTCTAGACCTTATCCCAAGGGCCAGAAGGGTGGGAAAATGTGGTTCAGAAAGCCGCAGAGGTTTTTTTAAGACGCACAAAGTGATTCCCCCTCCAGAGGCAGGGGAGGGGGTGGTAACTCAGGTAGATGCCGCCCTAGAGGCAGAGGAGGCCCACGTAACCAGGGGGACCATGATTCCTTTCGCTGTTCCTCCTACCAGCGCTCCTGATGGGAGGCCCGACTGCACTTCTCCAGAGCCAGTTGGGGGTCGCTTTTCGCTATACCCAGAAGCCTGGCAAGGCATCACCCAGGACGAGTGGGTATTAAAGATAATTTCCAGAGGATATCATAATCCCTTCTCTTCTCATCCCCCACCACCCAAGAGAATCCCAGATGCTCCACCCAGTCAAAGGGATTCCGCAGCTTCAGAAGTTCAAAAGCTGTTAGCAAAAGGAGCCATCCAGCATGTCCCCTCAGACCAGCTCAGATTTGGGACTTAACTCAAGATTCTTTTTGGTGGCGAAAAGAACAAGGGGACCTGTGACCCCCATCATGGATCTCAGCCGCTTGAACCTACATGTAAAAAAGTCCAAGTTCTGAATGGTCACTTTACAGTCTGTTCTCCCATTGTTGGGGAAAGAAGTATGGATGTGCTCCATCGACCTCCAGGATGCTTACTACCATATAAAGATGGACAGGGCATCCAGAAGTCATTTACGCTTTTGGCTAGGAGCCAGTCATTTTCAGTTTCGAGCCCTGCCCTTTGGTCTCACCACAGCCTCCAGGGTGTTCACCAAATGTATGGCAGTGGTGACGGCTCACTTGAGACATCAGGGATTCCAGATGTTTCCGTGCCTAGACGACTGGCTTCTGTCTGCCACCACCAGGCATCTGCTACTACAGACTAGGGATGCCACCATTGCACTGTGTCAATGACTGGGTATCACACTAAACTGGGAAAAGTCTGCCTTGTTGCCCTCAAAGCATGTCACCTTCATAGGTGCCGAGTTAGACACCGTGCTCATGAGGGCTTTCTTACCACAAGAAAGAATTCAGGTTTTGCAACAACAGGTCTTCGCTTTGCTTCCACTGAAAAAGGTAAAGGTAAAAAGGGTTCTCAAATAGGTAGGGACAAAGGCTGCCACAATTATGCTAGTCCCTCTTGCAAGACTACACATGAGGCTCCTTTAGTGGCTGCTCTTTGCTCAGTGGTCCCTACAACACCTTCCACTTTCCCATCTTATTATGATTACAGACAAGTGCAAGCAGGATCTACGCTGGTGGCTTCAGACCAGCAATCTCATTGTGGGAAAGCCCTTCGATGTTCTTCGTCTACCATTGCTGCAGTCCTGACATATGGGTATTCCGCTGTCCACCATCGGCCCGAATACCAAAGGGCTAGAATCTGGCGTCGGTCATGGCGCTCGAGGCTGACATCAGTATGTGCCAGTACAAATGCGCATGACCGACGCCATACCCCCAGTCTTTCTTGCCGCGTGGTCCTAAGCAGAAGCAGTGTTTGCAAGTGCCGTTCGGCTTTCTGGAATTGTCGGTTTTCGTGTTTCAGACCGGAGACCAAGTTGGCTAAGTACCCGCTAGACACTTTTGTCTTTTCTTGCCTCAGTATTACCGGATGTCAGAAAAAGTTAATAACTGTATTTCTTGTGGGAAACAGATTCCTCATAGGGATTACCATTTACTCTGTATTCCTTGTTTAGGGCCTGAGCACGGCGTTGTTGGGTGTCGCTTTTGTGCTGCCTTTGATGAGCACTATTACACGCCGCTTGGACTGTGCTAGGCTAGTGTTTGGTAAACGTGCAATTATAACATGCCGCCGGATTCTCCGCCCAGTTCGGCTAAAACGCAAGGAGTAATCTCCAAACAAGATGAGTCCATTTAGAGCCACCGACTACTTCAACGGCTCCTTCTGACAGTTTAGCGGAGTCTCAAGGAGAGCCTTTGCTACTTCAGGAAGTGGCTTCTCCTGTTGTAGGCCAGGCTGCAGGGGCTTCTCATGTGTCGGTGGTTCCCTCCCCTCACAGAGTTTCTAGGCCTCCCCCTTCTCATAGTAAAAGCCTTTCTAAATCTAATTCTGCCCCTGCTGGTGTCTGTCCACAGGGTCCAGCTCCTAGAAAGCACATGTTAAAGGTGGCGGAGGATTTGATTACTTTAATTAGGGGTTCTATGCCTCCCCCTGAGAAAAGACCCAGGGTAGAGCCAGGGATAGAGGGTCTGGTTCAGTCTTCCAATGACCCTGATTCTTCTGTGGAAGAGCTCCAGGATTTCCCTCCCTACTCTGATTCAGAGGCTGAGGATTCTCCTCCCTCTGTGTCCCCTCCTGAAGATTTTTCTTTTTCTGAAACCTTGCATTCCATGAGGGAGCATTTTAAATGGGAAGGCCAGGATTATTCTGATTCTCGTAAAGGCTTAGAGAATTCTTGTTTTTGCCTCAGCATAGGCCTTTGGCTATTCCCCCTGTATTGGATGTTGTTCAGGATGTATTTTCTGAGGCTTCTCTTAACCCTGACTCTTTGCCTCCTGCCCCTGCTAAACCGGATAGATACTGCAGGGTACCGGAAGCTCACTAGTATTTATACAAGAGTCCTAGGGCTGACCCAGACACCATTACTCAAGGCCCCAAGGGTGTCGGGGCTGCTGTGGTTAAGAATCCAGTTCCTTTGGACATGGATGCTAGAGCTCTGGATAGGTGGGGTAAGAAGTTGTATACCTCTTCCACTTTAGCTATGAGTGCTTTACATTGTCAAAATTATTTGCTGGGCCAATTGAAATGTAAAGTTGATGCTTTATCTGAAGGTATTGAATGTAAAGAGCTTCAGGATTTAGTGCATGTTTCAGACCAGGTTGGTAAGCATTCTTTGCAATGTGGTTTTGATGCTTTACAGGCTTCTTCCAGGGTGGCTGCTACTAGTTTAGTTCTTCGCAGGCATGCCTGGTTAAAAGTTCAGACGTTGTCAGAGCATGTTAAGGCTCGGATTATGGCTGCTCCTTTGCAGTCTGATGTTCTTTTGGCCCTCCGGTTGAATCAGTTTTGAAATAATGGAGGAAAAAGCTAAGTCTATGCATTCAGTTAAGGATTGTTTACAGGTTCAGCCCCCTAAGTTCAGTAGGAATTGGCCTACTAAAGGGTGGTCTTTTCCCTCTTCAGATTATCAGTCTAGGGGCAGGTCTAGGCGAGGTAGGGGTAGAGCTTCCTCTCAGGGCCCTGCTACTCCAAGGACTTTGGGTTCTTTTACCCCTTCTGCTGGGGAGGGCAGGGGTCAGTCCTTTCGGAAACAAACTCAATGACCTGCCTCGGCTGCCGGACTCTGCCATGCTGGCAGCTCCTCTAGGAGGAAAACTGGGACTTAAAGTATTGGCATTTGGTTACCCAGGACAATGGGTATTGGACATTGTAAATCGAGGCTACAAATTTTATTTCCACACTTTCCCTCCTTTCAAAGGTATGCCAGATGTGCCTCATCAGCAAAGACTGGAAGCACAGGCAAAAATAATTTCTTCTCTGCTTCAGTGGAGGGCAATACTGGAAGTACCTTCTGCTGAAAGAGGCACAGGGTTTTATTCCCGTCTTTTCTTAGTGCCAAAGAAAGTAAATACTTGGAGACCAATTCTGGATTTGTCCATTCTAAACACCTTTTTGGAAATTCCAAAGTTCAAGATGTTAACGTTGCAGCAGTTGCTGCCTATGCTGGGCAGGGCTCATTGGATGGTAACTCTGGATCTCACAGAGGCCTATCTTCACATTCCTATCGGGCCCAGTTCCAGGAAGTTCCTGAGATTTCGGAATGGGAATTTGCATTATCAGTTCTCTGCATTGCCCTAGGGTATTCTCAATAGTCCTGGCTCCAGTAATTGCTTTTCAGACTACAAGGAATTCAAATTTATCCTTATCTGGACGACTGTTTGTTTCTGGCTCAAGGCAAGCAAGAACTTCTTCAACATCTTCACTATGTAATGACAGTTTTAAGATGCCTAGGTATTCTGTGAACGAAATAAAGTCCAGTCTAGTACCCTCACAAGAGATGTGTTTTCTGGGTGTGAGACTGAATACAGCAACCCAGATGGCATTCCTTACCCTGGACAAACAAAGACATCTTCATCAATACTTCCAACAGCTTTCAGTAATGTCCAGGCTGACTGCAAGGACAGTCCTTCAAGCCTTAGGGTTCATGGCATCTTGTATTCTGGTGCTTCCCAATGCCAAACTGCATATGAGGAAGTTACAATGGTATCTCAAAAGCGTGTGGACTCAACACAGCCACGATTTGGACACTGTCATTCAGATTCTCCCTTGCATACAAAAGAATTTCTGTGGTGGGCTCAGGAATGTCACCTAAACAAGGGACTGTCTGTGACCCAGCCAGAGGCATGTCAGATATTAACGACAGCCTGGGAGCTCATCTCAAGGAAAATGGATTCAGGACCTTTGGCCCAGAGCTACTTCATTTACATATCAACATGAAAGAGATGCTGGCAGTTCAATTTGCTTTGGAAGCATTCAGGAGCCTACTTCAATCAGGACTGGTGTTGATTCGAACAGACAACACAACAGTCATGTGGTACATCAACAAGCAAGGGGGAACCCATTCTTATCCATTGTGCAGACAAGCAATGCTAGTATGGGAAACTGCTTTAAAACTGCACATCACTCTTCGAGCACAGTTTCTGCCAGGAGCACAAAATTCTTTAGCAGATGTTCTGAGCAGACAGATTGTGGATCCTCGAATGGAAGTTGGATCATCAGGTGTTTCTGCAGTTGACCATGGCTTGGGGAACTCCAGACATAGATCTGTTCGCTTCTCCTCTGAATTATCAACTGCCAAAGTTTTGCACAAGGCTATTTCATCCAAAGCCTGGAAAATAGATGCACTATCCTTCAGCTGGAGAAACCTGCGTGTATGCCTTTCCTCCTTTGCCTCTTCTTCCAAAGGTATTGTTGAAAGTCAGGAGGGAAATGCCTCGCATGATTCTGATAGCACCAGATTGGCCTCGACAACATTGGTACCCTCTCTTAAGGAGTTTAATTCATGGGACACCTTGGCCATTACCACAGATTCCTCACTTATTGACTCAGGTGGACAATCATTTTCTCAATATCAGGGTGCAATCTCTTTACCTGACAGCCTGGAGAATTCAGTTTTGAGGAAGGAAGGCCTGCAGCTTCCACAACAAGTTTTGGATGTTCTTTTGGAAGCCGGGCGTCCTACTACTCGGAAAGTTTATGCTGATAAATGGAAGAGAAAAGTGCAGCTCACGGCTTTGATGTTAAATTGCCTAACTTGAGTTGTATTTTGCAATATTTGACTGTTTTGTTAGACATGGGATTGTCTTTCTCTTCTGTTAAAGTGCATGCTGCAGCTATTTCTGCTCACTATGAATGTGACCCTCCTTTGTTTTCTCATCCATTGGTTAAACAGTTTCTTAGAGGGCAAAGAATATAAGACCCCGAGAAGAGCTCCCTCCAGCCTGGGATCTTAATTTTGTTTTGGAGAAGCTGACTCTGCCTCCATTTGCACCTGCAGCTACAGCTGAGTTGAAGTTGTTGTCTTGGAAGACTGCTTTTTTTGTTGGCTGTTACTTCTAAAGGGTCTCTGAATTACAGGCCCTCATGGCAGTAGAACCATTTCTGATTTTTCACAAGACAGAGTTTTAATCCTACTTTTGCCTAATGTAATTTCAAATGTGGCACTGAACCAATCTATACATTTGCCTGCTTTTTATGCTGACCCCCAAAATAAAGGGGTGAAAGTTTTGCATTCCTTGGATGTGCATAGGCATTTAAGATATTATTTGAGCAGAACCACAGAGTTCAGAAGATCTCAACAGTTGTTTGTTTCTTTTGCTTTGACTTCACAAGGGAAAACTGTTTCAAAACTATCTCCAAGTGGATTGGCCATTGTATTGCTTTTTGTTATTCTCATCATGGGAAAGATGTTCCTGCTGGGATCAGGCCTCACTCTACTAGGGCTACGGCCACCTCTACTGCTTTTTTGGGAGGGGTAGCTGCTAAGGACATTTTGGAGGCAGCTACTTGGAGTTCTGTACATACATATACTAAGCATTATCATTTACCTCTTTATTCTAGGTCTAGGGCTGGGTTTGCCACTGCTATTCTACAGGGCATGTTAGCAGCTCCTAATTCTATTTAGTTGGCCATCCTCCCTGTTTTCCGTTGCTCTGGGATTCTACCCATATGTCAGGACTGCAGCAATGGTAGACGAAGAACATAGTACAGTTTTGTACCTACCATAAATGTAGATGTTCGAGGATATCCATTGCTGCAGTCCAGTTTCCTCCCTCCTACCCCTTATTTAGGTTTGGGTTTTGGGTGGTGTTTTTGCATTCTGACGCCTGAGGCAAGAAAGACTGAGGTCATGATTTGTACTGGCACATACTGATGTCAGCCTCGAGCCATGACCGATGGTGGGCAGCGGAATACCCATATGTCAGGACTGCAGCAATGGATATCCTCGAACATCTACATTTATGGTAGGTACAAAACTGTACTTTCCACCTTCTCCAGTTGCCACGGTGAACATGGATGCCTCCCAAATTGGGGGGGGGCATTATCTCGGCAGGACAGTCCAAGGCACGTGGCAAGAGCATGAGATACATTTGCATATCAATGTCTTGGAGATGAGAGCAGTGCTATTAGCGTTGCAAGCACTCCAGAGCTTTCTCCCTCTTGGGAAGATTGCAGTCCACTCAGACAACATGTCGGTGGTATGGTAACTGAACAAATGGGGGGAACCAAGTCATATCCCCTTTGCAGAGAGGCTATTTGAGTGTGGCAGTGGGCAGTGTCTTCCCAACGCTTTCTTGTGGCAACGCACATTCCAGGGAAGTCCAATGTGATTGCCGACAGGTTGAGCAGAGCTATTCTGATGCCTCATGAGTGGTCCCTGAACAAGCAGGCTGCGGAGCAGATTTTCTGCCGATGGGGTCAGCCTTGCTGCGATCCAAGTGCAGCAGCTACTTCACCGTCATCCCCCTTCAGGGGGAGACGCCCAGGGATGCTCTAATTCACGACTGGCCCTCCAGTCTGCTTTATGCCTTCCCACCTGTTCCTCTGATAGCAAAGGTTATTCAGAAAGCACATTTCTTGGGAAGCAGAATGATTCTGATTGCTCTACACTGGCCTTGTCAAATTTGGTTCCCCTTTCTCCATCCCTGTCTCATGGACGACCCCTGGATTCTGGACCCACAGCCAGACCAATTGACTCATATGTCAGGGCAGTTCCATCTATCTCTTCAGACCCTCCAGTTGACAGCTTGGCTACTCCAGTTCCATCACTAGTCAGGCTTCATCATTTTTCTCCGGAAGTAGTTCATATTCTGTCTTCTTCCCATAAGCCTTTGACTAGGAAGATTTATTCCAGTAAATGGAAAAGATTCTCCATCTGGGCTCATAAAAGGCAGATTGACCCATGCACTGCACCAATTTCACCAAATCTGGAATTTCTCTCCATGCTTTTCAGTCAGGGGTCAGCTGCCGCAACCATTAAAGTTCAGTTAGCAGCTATCTCCACCTTTCATGTCGCTAATAAACCAAATCTAATGGAGCATAGACTTTGTAAGACATTTTTAAAGGGCACTATGATGCTTCAGCCCCCAGTCTTTGATCCTGTAATGCCATGGGACCTCAATTTTGTGCTACAGTGTCTCACTTCGTCTGCCTTTGAGCCTGCAGCTTCTTGTGACTTGAAATATTTGTCATGGAAGACAATCTTTTTGGTAGCCATCACTTCAGCTAGGCAAGTCTGTGAGTTCCAAGCTTTGTCAGTTAGACCTCCTTACTTGGTATTTCACAAGGATAGGGTTTCCCTCAGACCAAATCCTTCCTTTATGCCAAAGGTTGCTTCGGTTATTAACCTCAACCAGTCTATTGAGCTGCCTGTGTTTTTCCCAGAATTTTCTAATAAGGCAGAATTCAAATTCCACCAGCTAGATGTTCATAGACAATTGCGTTTCTGTTTACATAGAATGAAGGATCTTAGGAAATCAGATCAGCTATGTGTCTCATTTTCAGACAATAGACTTGGGTTTCCTGTCTCTAAAGTAACCTTATCCAGATGGATCTCTAGTTGTATTTTCTTCATTTATGCCTCAAGCGGTAAGGAATTACCTTTTAAAGTGAAGGCTCATTCTACACAATCAATGTCTACCTCTACGGCATTTCATGCCAGGATGTCTATGGATAATATTCGTGCTGCAGCTACATGGGCATCTCCTCACACCTTTGTCAGTCACTACAAATTGGATTTGATATCCAGAGGCAGATCTTCCTTTGGTTCCACAGTGCTCAGGAGTATTTTCCACTGAGCCGCCCAAGGTTCAGGTGCTGGGGACGCTGTCCCACGGGTAAGAATGTAGGCGAGATTGGACTACATAACATCAAGAAGTTATGTACTCACCATAACGTTCGATGTATATAGTAGATTTCACCTCACATTCTTACTTGCCCTCCCGCCTTCCCCCTCCTGGAGGGCCTAGAGGTTAGTTTTGGTTTCAGTACTCCTTTTCTGGTTGGGCTGATTCTTCCTCTCTATGTGTTGTGTGTGTGGGGTGTGATTGTCTGAGCTTGTAGCAAACAAGATCTGGGGATAGGGAGCAGTGCAGCATGGGATACCTCTTAGCCACGAGCCAATTGAAGACTTGAGTTAGAGTATGGCCGAGTCGGAGCCGAGGTTCGGCTCCGAACCCACGGGTAAGAATGTGAGGCGAGATGGACTACATACATCGAACATTATGGTGAGTACATAACAACTTGATTTCTTGGCATTAAGCTTCAGCCCATGACTCTGGCACCAAGCATCTGTTTCTGTAAGGCCCTTTTGTAGAATATCCACACCATTTGGGGATTCAATAATGGCTCCCAGTTTGCAGTCACCTGTGAACTTTGTTAGCCAGAGTCCCTTAGTGTTGGCATGTACTTCAGAGAAGTAGATGCTAAACAAGAACAGTCCCAGGACTGAACCCTGAGGTACTCCACTTGTCACCTGTCTGGAGATGGATTTGGAGTCGGCTACTTTTACAGTCTGGGTTCTGTCAGTAAGCCAGTTGGCAACCCATCGAGTGGCGTAGGGATTTATGACCAGCTTAGTAAGTTAATCTATGATTCCAGAGTGGGGGATGGTGTCAAAGGCCTTGGCGAGGTCCAGATAGGCTGTGTGGACCTCCTTACCCTCGTCCACAGCTCTGAAGACTGATTCGAAGAAGTCAGTCAGGTTCAGGAGACAAGATCGGCCCTTCACAAACCTAAACTGGGTGGGGTCCAGTGTTTGAAGGTTGCCAGTGTCTTTGTTTATAAGTTCCATGACAATGCGTTCCATGCCCTTGCAGATCAGGCTCGTCAGACTGATGGAACAGTAGTTCCTGGGATGCAAGGTAGATCCCCCTTTGTGGAGTGGGGTAACTGTAGCTGTGCACCACTCAGTGCGCATGGAGCCTGAGGTGAGGCTATGATTAAACATGACACTTAGGTGAGGTGCCAGTTTATTTTGTAGTTCATGTAGTACACTGCCCAGGATGTCATCTGGTCCCATAGATACTGTATTCTTAGCTTTGGAGAATGCGGTTTCTACCTGTGTGGCCATGATTACCTGAATTTGGCAGTCTTTTGGTATTGAGATGAGCCCTTTAGGGGGTTGAAGATGGCACTAAATCAATCTGCCAGGATATTTGCAATATCCTTGGGATCAGTATATTTAATGCCATTCTGTTGTAGCTAACTCAAGTTAACTGCTTGGTTTCTCCCATTCCTATGATTGCTAGAGGGTCCATGTTTTCCTCGCCAGTCAAAGCTGTCATTCCAGCTTCCCAGAAAGCATCCACCAAGGAAGTATATAAAAGCAAGTGGAAAAGATTCTATATTTGGGATGCTAATCATCACATTGATCCTCTTTCATTGCCCGTTTCTTCAGTCCTGTCATTTCTTGAGTCTTTATTTAAAGAAGGTTCTAGTTTTGCAATTGTTAAGCCCCAGGTAGCAGCCATTTCCAGTTGCCATTCAGGATTACTTTTGGGATCCATCGCTTCAACCAGGTTATGTAAAGCTTTTATGAAAGGTACTTTTTTTCTCAGATCTGTGATCAAGGACCCGACTCCTCTGTGGGATCTATCATCCTGCAAGGTTTGACCCAAAAACCCTTTGAACTGGCTAATGATTGTGACTTGAAATTTTTGTCATGGAAGTCTGCTGTTCTCGTAGCTATTATCTCAACAAAAAGAGTTTCTGAATTGCAAGCACTTTCTTCTAAGCCTCTGTATATTATTTTTCACAAGGATAGAGTTTCCCTCCATACTAATCCATCCTTCATGCCAAAAGTGGCCACAGAATCTAACATAAATCAGTGTGTTCAGATGTTCTTCGTGTTTCACTGTTGCAATCATTACATTTGGCTAATCTGCTGGCAGGTTGCCCTCAGTCGGCCTGATTAACAAAGTCTTTGGTCCTGCGTCGGTTCCTGTCCCTTCTTCCATGATGTCAGGTCGTCAGGGCTGTAAAACATGCAGCTGATGCCATTACATCAATCTTTCTTGCCGCACGGTACCCGAAGCAGAAGCAGTTCGCAAATGCTGGTCGGCCGACTCCTGAAATTTTCAGTTTCGAGTTTCAGAACCGAAGTCTTCAACTAAAAGCTAAGTACCCCGTTGGGGAAACTTTTTCTTGCTCCTTACCGATGTCAGTAAAAGTTAATAATTGTATTACTTGTGGGGAGCAAATACCTCATAAGGATTTTCATTTGTACTGTATTCCTTGCCTAGGCCCTGACCACAGCATGCCTTGCTATCAGTTTTGTGCTAAATTTAATCAACGCACTATTAAAAGTCAGTATATTTTTGCTTCTAAATATTTTGGCTCAAGATTTAACTATCCAGAAAGGTCATCGGTTAGCAATCCGACTACCGGAATACCTAAAAAACGCAAAGAAAAACACAGAGACAGATCGTCGAGGTCTAAAACCGATGACGAAGCTTCTCCTAAGCCAGTCGCCGGTTCGCCGGTACTCAGTGAGGCGCTTTCGCAGCCCCTGATACCAGCTACTTTTGATTCACATGCCTGTACTGAGACCCATTTGGAGCCTGGTATGCCGTGAGATACTTTAAGTATTGAACCCGTGGATGTCTCTACCTTAGATGGGTCCGGAGCCACTGAGCGGGCACCTGCTTCTGAGGGTGTTTTCAGGCCTAAAGATTTGTGTATTAAACCGACACCATCTTCAAAACTAAGGTCAAAATCTACTTATATGTCTAAAAAAAACGACGCTTGGGCCACATGTACAGGCCCCAATGCCTAAAAAGCAAATGATCAAAATGGCTGAGGATTTAATTACCTTGATCAGGGGTACCCATCCTCCTCCTGCTAAGAGGCGTAGGCAAGGCACTGACTATGAATCTTCATATCAGGTTTCTATTTCTTCTGATTCCTCTTCTGATCAGGAATTATCTATTCCCACTTATGAGGACTCTGATGCAGAAGATTCCATCCCTTCTGCTTCTCCTCCTGAGGATTTTTCTTTTGGAGAAACTTTGCATACCTTAAGGGAACACTTTCACTGGGAGAGTCAGGATTTCTCAGAATATAAAAAGAGACTTAGGGATTTCCTTCTTCTTCCTCAACATAGGCCTTTGGCTATACATCCTGTTCTAGACATTGTTGATGATGTCTTCTTAGAGTCCAGTATGACTCCTGATTCCCTTCCTCCAGCTTCTAGTAAGCCAGACAGATATTACAGAGTTCCTGACTCCCACAAATTCCTCTTTAAAATCCCTACTGCTGACCCTTAAACCATTTCTCAGGGTCCCAAGGGCGTTAAGGCTTCTACTGCTAAAAGTCATACCTCTTCTGATAGAGATTCCAGGGCACTGGATAGATGGGGTAAGAAGGTTTACACGTCTGCAACCTTGGCAATTAGGGCTTTAAACTGTTAATTTCATATGCTTAAATATCAGCAGCATGTCATGGGTTTACTTAAACAGAAAATTATGTTGATTTCTGACTGCATGGAAAATAGAGTTGCAGGATTTATTGCATTCAGCTGAACAAGTTGGAAAACATACTTTGCAATGTGGTTTTGATTCCTTGGAGGCCTCTTGCAGGGCTGCTGTAACTGGATCTGTGATAAGAAGGCATGTTTGGCTCAAGGAGCAAACTCTGCCTGACTGTGTTAAAGCAAAATTGTTGGATGCTCCTTTACAACAGGACAGTCTGTTTGGTAATAAGGCTGAAGAAGTTTTGAAAAAGATGGAAGATAAAGCTAAATCTATGCAAACTGTAAAAGATTTCTTACAAATGCAGTCACCCAGGTTCAGTAGGCACTGGCCTACTAAGAACTGGTCCTTTCCAGTACCCAATAGAGCCGCTCAGGTCAAACCCATACATTCCAAAGGCTCCAGGTTTCAGTCGCAAGAAACTTCTAGAACAAAGCAATGGGGTGCCTCCACCTCCAAACCTGGAAGTAACAAGGCACCTTCCTACGGTAAACAGTCTCAATGACTTTCCACTGCAATCACCAAGCACTTATCTTTTGACTGCCTCTTTGGGGGGGAAACTGGCACTTCATGCACGAAACTGGCAACTGATTACCCAGGACAAATAGGTTTTAAATATAGTATCCCAGGGGTACAGATTTCATTTCCACGTGTTGCTAATCCCCAACAGATGGACAGATCTGCCTCCAAATCAGTGGGCAGAGACCCAGAAACAAGTTATGTCCCTCATGAATTTGGAGGCTATTCAACCAGTACCAGAAAAGGAAAAAGGACAAGGTTTTTATTCAAAACTTTTCCTGGTACCCAGAAAAGACAAATCATGGTGTCCAATTCTGAACTTATCCATTCTAAATACATTTCTGGACATTCCAAAATTCAAGATGCTGACTCTCCAACAGTTACTACCTATGCTAGGCAAGGATGCCTGGTTGGTAACTCTAGACTTAAAAGAGGCTTACCTGCATATCCCAGTCAGGGAATCTTGCAGAAGATACCTCCGCTTCAAAGCTGGCTGTTTGCATTACCAGTTCTCTGCACTGCCCTTTGGCTTATCTACTGCGCCCAGGGTCTTCACAAAGTGCCTGGCACCAGTAATTGCATTTTGCAGGCAAAGAAATATTCAAATTTATCCATACCTGGGCGATTGTCTAATTCAGGCAGAAAACAAGGACACTCTTCTAAGACATCTGGCGTTTGTAAAAAGACTTCTAACTTGTCTAGGGTACACCATAAACGAAAAGAAATCACAACTGGTACCCTCTCAAGTACTTACATTCCTGGGTGCAAGCTTGAATACAACTGCCCAGATAACTTACCTTATGCCAGAAAAACAAATTCAATTGATGACTTACTTCAAACAGGTGGCCACAAAAACCCAGCTATCTGCAAGACAAATTCTGCAGGCCTTGGGGTTCATGGCCTCCTGCATTCTTCTAATTCCATATGCAAGACTGCATATGAGGAAACTTCAGTGGTACGTAAAAAGCTTATGGAGTCAACATTGTCACAGCCTGGAAACAATGATTCCTGTCATCCTTGCCTGCAACTAGAGTTCCTATGGTGGAGAGAGGCCTGCCACCAAAACAAGGAACTTTCATTCATTCAACCCCCTGCCGCCCAAACCCTGACTACAGACGCATCAGATTATGCTTGGGAGACGCATCTGGCAGGGAGATGCATTCAGGAGCAATGGAGCCCAAATCAAATGCACCTACATATCATTCAGAAAGATGCTAGCTGTACAGAATGCTCTGACAGCCTTCAAGGACTACCTTCATCCAGGACAATTACTGATAAAGAAAGGCAACCCCTTCCCTGTTTATTACCTTAAGACAATCCCAGAGTTAATAAATATTACCTGTGGCAGGCACCATTTGTAAAACTACAATCCACTCTGCTACAGGCCCCATGAAGGCTCAGTGTCTCTCCAGTAAGTGTTTTACAACTGTAAATGCCTATTTATGTTGAATTGTATTAGACATTTTACAACTGTATATGTTTATGTTGAATTGTGTTAGACATCTAATATGTTTTATGCTTTATTTTTGATGTTACTATGGCATGCACCAAGTTGTTACTAGTATAATAGTATGTATGGTCTATTTGCATAGCTGCACCTTGTTCACTAATGTTATTCATGTAATAGTGTTGTGTGTAGACAGCTCATACTAGTGTCTAAATTATTTCTATAAGTTTGTGCTGTTACTGGTGGATAGAATCACATTAGAGAACCACGACAGATTGCTGCTCGCTATATTTTTATCTGTGGCTGCATAACTGTCTGTTTTTTGTTTTCTAATGTTCTTCCAATTGGCTCAGTATCTGCATATACTAAGTAGTGGTTCAGGACATTGTCCTGCATGTGGTAGCTATTTGCTCAGTGTGTTTTTATAATCTTTATAATATATATTTACCATCTCAAAAGTGCTTACTCCTCTCTGTACTCTTCTTTTCTAGACCTAACACCACTCTTAAGTATTCAACTGTGGTACCACCTTTAACATTCGTATAAGAAAAGTGCAGTCCGGGTCTGAACTGTCTGCAAACAGCTACAGTTAACTTTGAGTATGTGTCTAACTGTTTGAGCCAATCTTCATTTTCCCCTGGAGAGCACTGTGCTTTGGCTGTAAGCAGCCCCCCCACCACCACCACCACACACATCTTCCACTTTATCTTATTCCCTTCTGTTAGCAAATAGTATCCATAACTGATCAATACTGTGTGTTTGTTTATTTAAACTATACCACAGTAGCCTACTGATACAAGGTTATCCTGGTTTTCCACCTGAGAAATTAAGCAAGACTTACAGTTTCAGAGCAGTCCTTGGTCAATTGTGATTGTTCTTAACACATACTTGTCTTGCTTTGTGATTGTTTCCTGCCCCTCATACAAGAACCTAACAGGGTCTGCCCTGCCCCTATTCCTCCCCCCAGTGGTCCCACCTTTATTGCACTCAAACCCCTCCCATCTTTCCAATAGCCAACCACAGTGCTAACCCAACACTACCTCCTCCATATTCCCTCTACTATCACACCTCCTCAACTGACATGTACAAGCATACCTTTCCTTTGCTCACTGCATGCACTCTCCTTGCATATCTTACATCCTACAAAAGTTCCATCATTCCCCACTCAAATACTACCACTTAACTACAACTCACACCACCACCCATGTCTCACCCATACTCAGCTCCCTCCCACCAGCTCAAGAACCATCCCTATGCACCCCACATATTCTACCAACTATATTACTCAAACGTAAAGCATCCCTACAACTTAACATAGTAACCCTCCCACCATACCTATTACCCACAGAGAACAATCATAAAATTTCCCTTATAAACAAACACATTCAAAAACTGAGAAAACTAATAATCTCATGCATATCAAAACTAGCCCTAAGTGGAGACATCCACCCCAACCCTGGCCCTACCATCTCCAACCCCAATCCTCAAAATCAGACTAGAAACCACAACTTCTCCCATATTACAGCCAATAGAATGCCAAGTGACTTCCTTCTACTAAGCCTAAATATTAGAAGTATATCCAACAAAGTCCATGAACTCCATGCCACCATAGACTTATACTCCCCAGATATAGTCGTCCTGACAGAAACCTGGCTAAAACCTCACATTACCAGTGAGCAAATACTCCCTACAGGTTACGGCATACTAAGAGTAGACCGGCTAAACAAAAGGAGGTGGTGTAGCTATAATATTTAAACAACATCTAAACATCCAGATCTTAAAATCATCAGCTCCACAAATAGGCAATGAAGAAATAATATACACCAACCTCAAAATTAACCGAAACAAAACCATCAACATAATTGGATGGTACTTCCCACCTGGCCAAAACATCCCTCCACTAGAAAACCTCCTCAGCTGGTCTACCCACCATCTCCCCCAAGAAACTATCATCTTAGGTGATTTCAATATTGACTGGCAATCCTGTTCTGGCAACAATCCAACCCATCATGTACACCTTCATGGCTTCACCCAACTAGTCCAGTCACCAACAAGGATAAATAAAAACTCCAGCAAGCACTCTACTCTGGGTTGGATACTAGTCAGTAAGAACCCCCAGTCATATATAACAGGCTGCTTATCAGATAGCCTCAGTGATCACTCCCCAACATTCCTACTCAAAAAATACCTGTACCAAGCTAAACCTGTCACCTATCGTCAAATACGTAAAAAAAAAAAACTTTAACCCACTTACATTCATATCATCCCTCAAAGAATGTAACTGGCATGCTCTAAAGTACCTCAGTCTAGATGACGCAGTTGAATCTTTTAATACTACCTTCCTGAACATCCTTAATTACCATGCCCCCATAAGATTTTCCAGAACCAAAGCACAACCCTCCCCATGGCTACAGAAAACCACTAAGTCAGAAATGAAAAACAGGGATAAAGCCTGGGATCACTGGCGCAAAACCAAAACCCCCGCAGCTAGACAGAAATTCCTAGAACTACTTAATAGAGTCAAAAGCTAATAAAACGGGACAAATTCCAATACTACCAGTCTGCCCTAGACTCCTCACAACACAGCCCCAAACAATTCTGGTCCTCCATAAACTCCATCCTCCACCCAGGTAAAGTCAGTACCCCTCCTCCTAACATCCCTCACTCCTCAGAAAATATTGCTACCTCATTCAACACACACTTCACATAAACCATACTATCACTAGCTAAACAACACAACCCCCCCCCCAACCCACACCTTCAAGTAGTAATCTCCCCACTGCCTTCTCTTTTTCTCCTGTACCTACCTCCAACATAAAAAACTCTTAACTAAACTTAAACCCACCAAATTAGCAGCAGACAACCTCCCAAGTGAATACCTACAAATCGCAGCTGATGCTCTGGCCTACCCAGTATCCATCTTGATTAACCGATCTCTGTCAGAAAGTTACGTTCCCACATTGTGGAAAGTCTCACATATAATTCCCTCCACAAAGGCAGACCCTCTGCAGAACTAACCAATTACCCCCATAGCTATTCTCTCTCCACTCTCCAAAATACTAGAGAGATGCATACACTCTCAGGTCTCACACTACCTCCTTACTAACAACCTCCTTTCCAGTACTCAGCATGGTTTCCAACCAAACCATAGCACCACCACTGCCTTACTCTCCTTTACAAACACTATCCTTCAGCATAAAACAATGGCTATCTCTCCTCTGCTACTTTCCTAGACCTATCTAAAGCATTTGACATGGTCCCACACAAACAACTTATCTCTGTCCTCAATAACCTATCCTTCTCACAATCAGTCACCAACTGGTTTCAGAGTTACCTGTCTGACCGCCAACAATGGCAGAATGACATGTCTCCCCAACTACCTGTCTCCATAGGGGTTCCCCAAGGATCCATCCTTGGACCCCTACTTTCTCTGTTTACACCAATAATCTAGCCTCTGCCACCAAACATGGCACACTCATCCAATACGCAGATGACTCTACCATCATCTGCTCAGCCCAGTCCCTACCCAAACTGCAAAAGTCACACAGGAAGCCTTTTCCTCTGTTGAAACATGGTTATCCGATGCCCAATTAATACTCAACCCAAACAAAACTAAACTACTCATCTTCCAACCCACCAAACATACTCAAAACAACTCTCACTTTAACATCACAGCAAAAGACAACACCACTATATACCCAACTGAACACACCAAATTGCTAGGAGTGGAAATAGACAATAAACTAAAATTTGACATTCACATATCCATGACCATAAAAAAGTCCACAAAAACTAGGAGCATTATACAGAAATAAACAATTTCTCACCAAAGCAGCAAAGATTTCAATAGCAAATTCCCACCTTATCTCCACCCTACTTTATGCCTCTCCAGTATATACCAACCTAAGGCAATGTGATCTAAACAAGCTAGAGACCTGCTACAACAAAATCGCAAAATACAGGGGCATCCTACAGTCACCACTGTCTCTCACTTGCTGAACTGGGCTGGCTTGAACTCCCTCACCTCCTTCAGTGGTATCAACTCTCACTTGCCCACAAATTAGTAAACCATCCACTAAATGTCCCATCCCTCCAGAATCTACTCCAACCCTATCGCACCACCAGACCACTAAGATCCAGCAACAAAAATCACTTGCAGATCACTAAAGCCAATAACTCTGCTGGTGAAGCACTATTCTCTTGCCATAGCCAAATTATGGAACTCACTCCCACCCACAATTACCTCCACCATCATGCACCAACTTCAAAACTTTATTAAAAGCACCTAAAACATGCTGGCTATGCCCTTGCAACTCCCACTCTAATATCATCCACCCCATCCAACTACTACCTTTCTTTCACCTCCACTAACTACCTTGATGATAGCAAGCTCAGATGCTCATAAGCCTAGTACTTATTATACAGCATGAATTTCTCATTGTTACATTTGTTAATGCCTGTTATGTACTTCACAGATAAAGATTCTAGTTGTCTACTGATGTACTATGTTCTTCATCTGTAAATATGTTGTAAGTAATTTCTATGTTAAATTGTTAATCACTATGTAATCCAATGTAACTACTGTCTGTTTATTTTACTGTGGAGCTTTTCTCCCCGGGCCTCCGCTGAAAATGGACCCACGTCCAGTCGGACACTCCCGGTCAACAAATTTAAATAAAATAAAAATAAAATAAATAAATAAACACAACAGTCATGTGGTACATAAACAGGCAGGAGTGTACCCATTCCTACCTCCTCTGCAGACTAGCCATGGCATTGTGGAACACAGCCTTGACTTATCAAATACATCTACAAGCTCAATTCCTGCCAGGAAAGCAAAATACTCTGGCAGACGAACTAAGCAGAAATCTTATGGACCCACACGAATGGAAGCTGGATCTGCAAATCTTCAGCATGTTGACACGCAAATGGGGGAGCCCGGACATAGATCTTTTTGCCTCACCCCAAAACTATCAGTTGGACAAATTCTGCACAAGAATTCATCACAAAAAAGCTTGGAAAGTGGATGCTCTATCCTTCAGCTGATTAGTCTATGCCTTTCCCCCTCTGCCTCTGCTTTTCAAGGTCTTACTAAAAGTCAGACAGGAAAAAACAAAAAATGATTCTGATTGCTCCCGACTGGCCTCGCCAACATTGTTACCCGCTCCTGTGCAATTTGTCGCACCTTCCTCTGTGGTACCTGCATCAGACACCTCACCTACTGACTCAGCAGAACTATCAAATTCTGCACACTCACCTCCAAACTCTGAATCTTGCAGCATGGCTAATCAACTAATTTCATCAGTTACATCTCTCAGCAAACCTGTGATGGATGTCATTTTGGATGTTAGAAGGCCTAGTACTAGAAAATCATATGCTGAAAAATGGAAAAGATTCTGCGCCTGAAACCAAGCACAAGGAATAAGCACAGCAATGCCCAATATTCCTCAGATTCTGCAATACTTAACTGAGATGCTTCACAAGGGCCTATCTTTTTCTTCCATAAAAATCCATGCCTCTGCCATTTCAGCTCATTACAACACAGAGCCTCCCCTCTTTTCTCATCCTCTGCTAAAGCAGTACCTCAGAGGGGCCAAAAATTTAATACCTCCCAGGAGAGCACCAACTCCTGCATGGGACCTCAATTTTGTTTTGGAAAAACTCACTCTACCTCCTTTTGAGCCAGCTGCTACTGCAGACCTAAAATTTCTCTCTTGGAAGACAGCTTTTCATTTAGCAGTCACTTCAGCTAGAAGTATTTCAGAACTACAGGCTCTTATGGCAGTGGAGCCTTTTATTATTTTTTACCCAGACAGGGTGGCTCTCAGGACCAATCCATCCTTTATGCCTAAAGTGGTATCTAGTGTGGCCCTTAATCAGACCATTCATCTGCCAACTTTCTTCCCAAATCCACAGAACAAAGGTGAGCGGATTCTGCATTCATTGGATGTACACAGACAACTAAGATTCCACTACAGGACAAAATCTCTAAGAAAATCTGAACAATTACTGGTGGCATTTGCTGCAGGGGCAGATGGAAAGGCTATTTCAAAGCAGACTATTTCCAAATGGATAAGCCATTGTATTTGTTTCTACTATATGCACCATGGTAAACCTGTCCCCAAGGGGATCAGATCTCATTCTACCAGGGCTGCTTTACTTCTGCAGCCTTTCTCAGAGGGGTTCCTACCAGAGACCTTCTAGAAGCTGCTACCTGGAGCTCAGTTCATACGTTCACCAAATATTACCATTTACCTCTCTAAATCCAGAGCAGGCTTTGCCACTGCTGTCCTGCAGGGCCTTATAGCTGCTCCTAATGCTGTATAAATCCATCCTCCCAACCATAGCTTTGGGATTCTACCCAAATGTAATGACTGCAACAGTGAAACACGAAGAACATAGTACAATTGTGTACACTTACCATAAATGTAGATGTTCAAGTGTATTCACTGTTGCAGTCCTGGTTACCCTCCCTCCAGCCCCGTTTTTTTTTTTTTTTCTAACTATACCTCTCATTTCTGCTACTATCTTTAAAAGCCTTTTGGTGTATTTGCTTTTGTTTGGAGGTATGTGTTTTGGTATTTTTTATTCTACAATATATATATATATATATATATATAAAATATATATATATATATATATTTTATATATATATATATATTTTTTGCTCCCCATTTGGGGGACACCTGACATCTGGGGCAAGAAAAACTGATGTAATGGCTTTGGCTGCATGTTTTATACCCTTGACGACCTTACATCATGGAAGAAGGGACAGCAACTGACACAGGACCCAAGACTTTGTTAATCAGGCTGACCGAGGGCAACCTGCCAGCAGATTACCCAAATGTAATGACTGCAACAGTGAATACACTTGAACATCTACATTTATGGTAAGTGTACACAACTGTACTTTACCAGTGTTCTTTCTTAACTAATCTAACAAAGGAGAATATATGTTACAGTCCTTGGATCTTCACAGTTACATTTCTGCCTTCATAGAACAAAACAATTCAGAAAAATCTAAGCAGTTATTTGTCTGCTTCTTATCTAGCCATAAGGGTCGAGCAGTTTCTAAAGTGACAATAGCAAAGTGGATAACCAGTTACATATTTAATTATGAGAAAAATGGTTTGAAATTGCCTAGTCTTCCAATAGCCCATTCAACAAGATCCATAGCTGTGTCAGCGGCCTTTTCATCTATAATTCCTATTGATCACATTTGTGCTGCAGCTACCCTGTCTAAGTCTCATACTTTCATTGCCCATTATAAGTTGGACATGGTCTCCAGGAGCATGACATCCTTTGGCTTGTCGGTGCTCTGGCATATCCTTCCTTGAGGCCACGCAAGAAATCATGTAGCTGGGGACTCTGACCCATCAGTGAAGCAGAATGAGAAGGACATCATCAGATTTATTAGTTATGTACTTACCATAACTTAGTATCTGTGTTGTCCTGTTTTCATCCTGCTTCACCTTCCCACTCAGCCATCTCCCTCTAAAAAATATGGTCCTGGAGGATCTGAAAAGGCCTTTGTTGGAACCTAAGTTCCAGCTTGATCCCTTGGTTCCTTTTTTTCTTTCGGTCTTCTTGCTATTAGGGGCAACAAACTCGATCTGAGGAGGTTGAGTGAAGGGCAGAGGATTATGGGTAAGGGAGAAGCTCAAGTCTAAAGGCGAGATGAAGGCGGACGAGTCAGATCTGAGGATCGGATCAATAACCCATCAGTGAAGCAGAATGAGAAAAGGACATCACAGATACCAAGTTATGGTACGTACATAACTAATAGTTTCCTACCCAGTTGATAGAAGCCTGAATTGACAAAGTTGTTGAGAAATACATGCATAAAAAAGAAACAATTGCATAGAAAAACAGAGAAAAGGGAGATGGCATCATGCGAATTGAGCCAGCAAGCAATGGATAAGATGGCTGAATCAAATCATCTTCAAGTGATTAACACAGACAAGGTTTGGGTAGCAAAATGGACAGATTTTATGCAGAAATGGTCAGGATATGTGTCTTTGTTTGAATACATAAAAACGAACTGGGAAATGAAGGCTGTATTAAACAAACATTCAGATGAATTGGTGACACTACAAAATGGAGAAAAAGACATACAGGTGAAAAGTGGAGAATTAGTATTGTCCAAGAAATTATACAAGTTGAAATTCAATGAACTAGAAGATAGAAGTAGAAGGGAGAATCTCCAGTTTGCAAGTATACCAGAAGGATCTGAACAGAAGGATTGCGTGGCATATATGAAAGACTTGTTGACCCAATGAATAGGGATGCCGAAAGAGATCATTCATCCGGAAAAATCACACAAATAATACTTCTACTCAAGATCCGGCTAGAGGTTTCCCAAACTAATTATTATAAAGGTGCAAATGTACCAGCAAAAACAATGAATACTTACTGAATTGTGGAAAAAAAGATAAAATACTGATAATCTGAGAGTTTTTGTTGATCAGAATTTTTCCATTGGCACTAGAACCAAGAGAAATGGGGTTCATATCCTGCTTTAAACTGTGTCAGCAGCTCAACCTAAGGTTCAAATGCTGTACCCTGCCACCATAAAGATATTCTTTCATCAAGGCTTTAAAATATTCCCTGATTCAGACAAAGCAGATGAAGAGTTGGTCAGATATAAGCAGACTAAAGGACTTGACAGAGGAAGCTCAGAGAAAGTAGTGGCAAAGATTAATGTCCAGATAGGAAGAAAAAACATACTCTGAGAAATGGCCCTTGAAGCCTTTTCCCGTGTTTAGGCAAAAAAATAGAAGAGAGACAGAGCAGCAGAGAGACATGCTAAAAGGATTTGAGAAGACATTTACTCAGTGGCAGAGAATCTTTGAGATTTTACTCAGTGGCAGAGAATCTTTGAGATAAGAGGAGGAACAACAACACAATAGTGTACAACAGAAACAGACAGAGAAGTACTGCAAAGGGTGCATAAAGTGCCTAATTTCGCACAAAGAGCACTGAATTGGGGGACATGATAAACAAAGAACAGGACTGACTGAAGATTTGACACCTTAGGGTTTAGATGTGATGTTGGACGGCTTTAATCCAAGATGTACTTGCAAGTCACAAAAAACGAAAAGAGTACTGTGGACAAAACAGTAGTGAAATGCAGTTAAACATGAATAAGGTTGTAAAATTGTTGCATGTTTTCATATAAAAGTTTGGATAATTGAGAGTTGGATTGTTAGTTCCTTATAAAAATCAAGTAAATTAGATAAGGGTGTACATGCACTCGGGAGGGGGCAGAGAAAAGAGAGTTTTTTTACAAATGTCTGGTAGATGTTATAGAACATAAAAAGAAAAAGCTGAAGATATTATCTGAAAACTGGAAATAGTATACAACCCTTTCAACATAACCCATCATAATAGCTCCTATAGCTGCTGAAATGTGTAGCAACAAGGTAAAGAATTAGATGTGAGAGAGGCCTCTAGTAGCATAATATTAGAATGCAGTTACATGATGACATTAAACAGGTTAATTGCATTAACACAGATTTTATAGGACACCAGAAAATAGTGGTACGTTAAGATGCACTGGAAGTTTCCCATCACATAAAGAGACACAGCTTAAAAAAGACAACCATTGAGCATAGAAAGTGCACAGTACTAGTGAAGCCTTTACAAAAACAAAACTCGATCTCATATATTAGAAAGATTGAGCTGTATACTATAGACGAACAGTAGGCCAGTGAGACAGAGCTACAGGAAAAGGGCAGAAATAGAGGCAGGAATGACAGCAAAAGGGACATAAAAACTTAAAATGGAGTTTAAAATTATCTCTTGGAACACAAATGGCCTAGTAGATGAAAGTAAAATAAGTATAACAATGCACTATATTAGAAAGACAAACACAAACATAGTAATGTTACAAAAAACTCATCCCACCCTAAAAGAAATTGAGATCCTAATCTATGGATGGGGTTCTTTAGCTTCACAAGGGAGGAAAGGAAAAAGATGTGGATTAATATTAATTAAATTATGCCGATATGTGGATATAGAAGAAACAAAGAAATATTTAAGGGGAAGATATGTGTTATTAAGGGGCTATTGTGCTAGTAAGAGGATCACTTTAGGGAATATATACCACCCACCAGAAATAACTAAGAAGGAAATGAGAAGTATTTTTAATAAAGTATTAAACTTTCATTAAGGCATGCTTATAATAGGAGGAACTTGGAACATAGTAACAAGTGTAGACTGTGTAAATTGAAGACCTACGCACAAAATGTAACATCAGAAAACAAATGTCTAAAGCTACCTTGTCAGGCATATGGCCTGAAATGTATAGGGCAGGAAAAGGCTACGTAGGAAGACATTTACTACTCAGGCATGGACACTGGTCAAGGATTGATAGAATATACATCTCCCAGGAGCATGATTATCATGCTCCAAAAGAATGTGAAGTGGGAAGTTTGGAAATATCCCCAAAAAAATCATCATTGAAGGGCAGGTACTGGATGGTGGGTTCAACAGGAGAAAAGGCAAAAGATGCAGATCTTAGTGAGCAGACTGTTGAAAGATCTGAGCCAAGTGCAGGAAAAGACAACAGAAAATCTAAAAACGAAATAAGAAAACAGAAACAAAAGGAATGAGAAATGCAAAATAGATGTAGGAAACTGAATTTGTAAAGATTAGGAATGCTACAGGGGAAAAATGGGTAAAATATCAGATGAGGAGAGTAAAGAACTACATGAATTAGAGGAAAAAGCCAAAGAAAGTTTGGAGATCGAAGTGTAAAATAGGCAGGTAGCGTTAAAGCAGGGTTTTTTTTTAACACAAACCCCAAAGTTGCAAAAAATGTTAGCAAGTAAACTGAGACAACAAAAAGTGGAAAGAGTAATAATATTAAAAGTAAGGGACGCACACTCGGGTCTTTTATTAAGAGAACCAGAGTAGATTTGTAATGGGTTCGGGTATTAACATGAAACAGTTTATAAAGGACAGGACGTGGAGGTAAACTGGCAGCAGAAAGTAAGGAATGTGGGACTTCAACAGTTGAGTATGCAGGAAGCAAGAGATACTGATCTTGCACGGTAACTAGACAAGAAGTATAAGATCAGGTTAAGGCTGAAGCAAAGGGTAAATCCCCAAATTGGGACAGACTTCTGAAATATGGAGACTGGGTGGACAAGGTTTGATTGAATGTCTGTATATCTTATGTAATTCTGGAACAAAAAAAGAGAGTACCAGAGTCTTGGAAAACACCACTAATATCGGCAATACCAAAAGAAAAGAGTGATCTTGCGAATCTGAATCTTATAGACCGATAGCAGTACTAAATCGTGATTATAAGGTTTTTACAGCAATAATAACAGACTAGCAGGGCTGCTCCCAAAGGTAATGCATAAAGACCAATGTAGTTTTGTAAAAGGCAGACAGTTATTTGGCATTATGTTAACAAATATAATTTATCAGGAAGAAGAAAGGTTAGGAAAGCCCCTACTGATGAGTGAATTAGACCCAGAAAAAGCATTTGATAGAATACACTAGGCCTCTTTATAGGACATCCTTCAACAGTTTTCATTTCCGGGAAGACATGATCCTGTTGCTCAAGGAAACATTTGTAGGCTCAGGGGTGCTGTTAAAACTTAATGGAGGAGTCGCGCAAGACTGCACTATAGGATGTATAACTAAGCAGGGTCCACTTGTCCTTTCTCCTGTTTGCCCTTTGTTTAGAACTTCTTGATCAAAATACTAGGTTCCCGAAAGTTAGGGGTGGAGTACACTAACTAGGGAATATAAGCTTGCAATGTTCGTAGATGATGTCATACTTTACCTGACAGATCCAAGTAGAGATCCTTAAACAAAGAAGTCCTCCTACAGCCCTTCTCCGGAGGAGTCGGTATTCCTAAAGGTGTTTGGATCTGGCCTCTCTACCGCCTGGGTAGCTTTAGCTGCTGGTGAGCTTATTGATTTGATCTCTAAGTGGGCATGGAAGGAGCCTTACTCGGTCGATCAGATTCTGGCACCACCTACAGGGAGGGAGTTTTGGAATAAGGGAGTACCTGTGGATGCTATGGTCATGGCAGCAGCCCCTAAGAAGGAACTTCTGTGACAATGTTCCACTGTCCATCCCCCTAACAGGGAATCTAGGGCTTTGGACAGATTTAGTAAGCGTGTCTATGCTTCAGTGACCTTCAGTCTTAGGTCACTGAACTACCTGGTACATTTCACTATGTTACAAAGAGATTTGATAAAAGAACTGTCAAAATCTCTTTCAGGGACCACTACTCCTGAAACTCGGACCTTTGCAGCCTCACAGTTGGTGACCCTACAGTCCATTTCAAACTCGTCCATGAAGCTTATCTCTTATGCAACTGAGGGTACCTCAAGGGCACCGGGTTCAGGCATTCCCATTAGGAAGCATGCCTGGATGCACTTGTGTGCCTTTGTGGAAACCAAGTCCTCTTTCTTCAGTGCCTCCTTTGGCAGAACCTACTTATTCAGCCCCAAAGTAAAGGACATACTCTCCAGGTGTGAAAAAGATTAAAAGACACCCTCTGCTGTAAGAGTACATTTTTTGACCCCTCAAAGGACCTTCTCTGGGAACCAATGAGGAGGATGAAAAATGTGGTTCAAAATATGTCCGGGTCCTTTCCAAGACCACATGGTGCTAGTTCCCTAGAGGCAGAGTGAGAAACTCAAATGGAAGATGCCACCCATGCAGCAGAGGTGGCCTGCAAAATCAAGACTCTAGAGATTCTGTCTCTGACAGACCATATCAGCACTCTTGAAAGAAAGCCCAATTATCCACCTTTGGAGGCAATCCTGGGTCATTTATCCATGCACCAGAGAGCCTGGCTAGACATCACAAAAGATACCTAGGTGCAGAGGATCATTTCCAGAGGTTATATAATTCCATTTTTCCTTCCACATCTATCCTTATGCAAGTTTCTTGATGTTCCACCCAGTCAGAAGAAAACAGCAGCACTAGAAATACAAAAGCTGCTAGAGTCATCCAAGAGATCCCACCAGACCAGATAGAACCTGGAACTTACTCAACATTCTTTTTAGTGCCAAAGAAAACATGATACTGGAGACCAATTTTGGATCTCAACAACTTGAACGAATCAGTTCGACACACAAACTTTTGGAGGGTCATGATTCAGTCCATTTTATCCTTTTTGGGAAAGGACAACTGGATGTGCTCCGTACACCTTCAAGACGCACACTATCACATAAAAATTACACACTGTCTAGAAGGTAATCCAAGTAAAAGGAGGAAAAGACGCCAGAAGTCACCAATAACAATAGAAAAAAGCACCCGGATAGCCATTTCCACGAAAACACGTTTATTGACAGGTATTAATCACAGCACTAATGCTGACCACAACAGTAAGCAGTACGTTTTTGTCCACAACTACTTCAGATATACACAAGCATTACTTTTGTTTCTTTTTTCCTTTTAGTGCACAGTGCCTAGACACTAACTGAATATAAATAACCAGAAAATTAAATATCTGTTCTCCAACTTTATAATAACAACTTCTTCAGATATACACAAGCATTACTTTTAATTCTCTTTTCCTTTTAGTGCACAGTGCCTAGACACTAACTGAATATAAATAAGCATAAAATTAAATATCTGTTCTCCAACTTTATAATATTTGGAATAATTAATTATATGGAAAGTGGGTGTGTTTGTGTGCGTTTGTGGATGTACAGACACCTCTTCCCGTGACTGTGCAACAGTTGTGAATCTGCAGGCAGTCTACTGTAGGTAACTCCAAGACAGCAGCTAGTCTAGCCCCCTAGTTGACCATTGACCAGTTCCCTACCACCCATCTATCACTGTTGAGGGAATGGATGGACCAGTATAGCTTCTCTGGCCAGCATGTGAACAGATGGGTTGTAGGGCTCTGTCCTAGCCCAAGGGATACTTTGATCTTAGCTCAGCAGAATGAATGGTGCTGACTGGGTGTAATGAGTGAAGCCATTAGACAGAGTCCCTTGGAGTGAGAGGGAGGGACCGACTTCATTGTCTGGATCAGTAAGTATGCAGTTAACTGCAAACTCAGGCACACTGTCCTGATGACAGTGCCTGTCATGAAAATGTGCTTAACATTCAACAGGAATAGTGCAGTAGGAATGACTTTACCTTTAATGTAAAAAAAGAAAGAAAAAATGTAGCATTCTGGTGTTTGACAATCTCACCACTGCCACCCCCAGCTTTATACATTTTTGATGGGTAATGGTTAAAGTACAACCTTAGAGTCCCTGTAGTTGATGACCTTTTGCTTGATACTGAGCTCTGCATTATGGTGAAAGTTACCACCTACCTAGTACTACCTTAGTATACACATGCAGCCAACTACATAGTCTTACCTGATAAGCAGAAAGAATGGACGTACCACCATGCATGGACCACAAGTAAACGAATAAAAACTTTATTAACGTCAAAGCCAAATTCAGGCAAAAAGGGCAAACAAGTTCAGCCATAGCGCTCTTCAGATCCTATTTTCTATGCCTGATACTATTGATTAATTTATTTATTAGCATTTGTTGACCAGGAAAGTCCACTGGGTCAGAGACCCATTTTCAGTGGAAGCCTGGGGGAAAAGCTCCACAAGCAATACAAAGAAAGACAATATTTAAAATACTATTTTAAAGTATTACAGATATAACAGGGAGAAAAACATATTACAATTTACATTTCTTAGGATTTACATTAAACTGAAACAAGAAAAAAAAAATTACAATAGGTTGTAATATTACATCAATAGAAAAAGCATGGACTAAGAAACAGTACTTTCTTTGGTAAGATTATAATGTCCTGTATAGTAGGAATACACTAGTAAATGTGAAGACTGGGTTTTGCAAAGTTTTGTCATCTTAGTATTTGGTGAAAATGGACTTTTTAAAGTGGTATGCTCCTGAGGCAGGTGCAGGATGGATTGTTTAGAAAATGTGTTTTTAGGGCTACTTTAAAAGTTTTTGGGTGGTCAATTTGGGTTTTTTCCGATGGAAGTTTATTCCATAGTCTAGCTATGGTATGGGAGAACAAACATTGCCCTGTTCTTTTGTTGGGTTTAGTTACAGTAAGCATCAGTTTACAGGAAGATCTTAGTGCTCTTGTGGGGCTTTATGTTTGTAGGATTGAGTTGAGGGCAGGGCAGTCATTTGGTTTAGAAATTAGTTTGTGGGCTAGGGTTTGTTGGGTGTATTCTAGATGGTGGGAAAACTCTAGCCATTTTAGCTCAGTGATGGCATGGCAATGATGAGAACGGTGTGGTTTTTTGGAGGCGAATTTGGCTATTTTGTTGTAACAGGATTGTGATTTTTTTTTTACTAAGGGTTGTGTGCAGATTAATAAAAATGGCACTACCATATATAAGGGAGGGGAATGAGTAGGGTATTGGCTGGTTTTATTTTGGTATAGTTATCCAAGTAGAGCTTGTGGCGATATAGTTTACCTAGTTTGAAATGGGTTTTCTTTATTGCAGTTAGGATGTGTGGTTCGTATGTGAGTTTATTGTTATAACTAATAGTTTGGCTGTTTTCACTAGTTCTATTTCTGTGCCGTCTTTAGCAAGGATTTTGAAGTCAATGTCAGGTGATTTTGTAGAGAAAAGTAGAAGTTTAGTTTTTTTTTTGGGGGGGGGGGGGTTAGCATAAGTTGTGCATCAGTAAGCCATGATTCAGTTAAAGTAAAGGCCTGTTGTGTAATTGTGAGGAGGTCTGAAAAATTTTTGGAGGTGGATATCAATGTTGAATCATCGGCGTAGTGGATGAGATTCTGGATTTGGGGGGGCTTTGTGCAGGTCATTGATGAAAATATTGGACAGTAGTGGTCCTAAAATGGATCCTTGCGGTACTCCTATATTGTTAGGTTGGTAATAGGATTGTGCATTTAACCACCTTACTGATTGTTCCTGTTTGGTAGGTAAGAGGAAAACCAGTTGAGGGATTTTGGGGAGCAACCTAGTCTTGGTAGTTGGTTTACTAGCTTAATATGCGACACTGTGTCAAAAGCCTTAGATTGGACTAGTAAGATTACTGAGGTAGGATGGCCTGCATCTAAGGCTTTGTTGACATCGTCAGTGAAAGATAATAGGGCAGTAATAGTGCTATGCCCTGGCTGGAAACCGTGTTGGGTAGGGGATAGAAGAGCATTACTTGAGAGGTGTTTAAGTAGTTGTGAGTGAACACATTTTTCCAAGTTTTTTGATAGTGGGGAAAGTATAGAGGTAGGGCGGTAGTTAGAAAGATCATGGGAGTTGCCCTCTTTGTGTAGTGGGGTAACAATTGCATTTTTCCATAGAAGAGGAGCGTAGGATTCAGAGAGAGAGAGAGATTTATGAGAATGGTAACTGGATGTGCTACTGAGCTAGCTGCTATTTGCAGATATTCTGGGGGAAGATTATCTGCAGACAGTGAGCAAGGTTTGAGTTGTTTTATGAGTTTCAAGATCAGAGAGGTGGGTACAGGTTGGATAGTGAAGGAGTTGGCTGGTTGTGTAGTAGAGTAATCTGCTGGGAAGGGCGTGTGTTCTTTTGGTGGTGGGAAGTGTGTGTTTGAGCTGGATGGGCAGTCTTTGAGTGGCTTTTGAATGGTAGAGATGAAGTGGGTATTAAAATATTGGGAAATTTCTTGTGGGCTTTTTTTCTGGTATAGGGGATGAGTTTTGGATGGTGCCTGGGTTAAGTAGAGAGGAGACAGACTTCCAAAATATTTTTGGGATTGTTATATGAGGTGGATAGTTTAGCAGAAAAATAATCTTTTTCTGTCTTGTATCACTAGCTTTTTTGATTTGTTACAGAGTTGTTTGTAGTGGAGTTCATTTTGTTCTGTCTCTCAGACATATTTTCCATGCTTTGTTTCTAAGAAAGATAGTTTGTTTGGTTAGTTTTGGTTCGTTTAGTACGAGTGGGCAAAGTTCCTGGATGTTCTATATGAGTGCATTTTGATTGATTGAGGGTGAGTCCTATAGGTATATGCTCGAAGGTGGTCACTTAATGTATTTGGTAGGGTGCCTGAGTTAGAGTAGTTTTGGGGATGGGTTACAAGTATCCAGTCTAGGGTTGATTCAGAGTCTGTTGCTAGACCATGAGTGGGGGTAGTGATGAGTTGGGTAAAACTGTGAAGGTTTATGCTGTTTGCTGGAGAGGGGGTGTCTAAATTTAACCAATTAATATTGGTGTCTCGTAGAATTATAGCTTCATTCAGTGTATTCTGATTTATCCAAGATAGAAAGCCTTTGAGTATATGGATATTATTGCCTGGGGGAATATACATTACTGCTATGCATATTTGTTTGTTCCTATTTATGTGAAAGGATGTAAGTAGTAGCTCAAGGTTATCGAAAGTGGGGATGGGTTTGGCATAGGTTGTTAATGTGAAAAAGAATGGTACTCATTATTTTAAGTTTATGTTTGTTTCTGTTATAAGAGAAACGAAAAGAGGAGGTAATTTATGTAAAAAAACGAAATAGAAGAAATGAAATGGATAATGGACCTGAGGGCTGATTGCCCACCAGGACTGAATGGATTGATACCACTGAAACCAATTTTGAAAGAAGGTAGTCTGAAAAGGAAAGACTTCAATGGTTGAACAAGAAGGTGTGTTGCCACGGAGTTTACCTGATTGGAATAAGAGAGGATGGCAGGAAAACAATGGGATCTCATATGTTATCTAACTAAAGAAGATAGGAAATGATGCAGTGGATGGCAGGATTATAACTGGTTCTTCTAAGTTTCAGAGGTATAGAAAACAGGATCTGAAGAAGGCTACGGCCAAAAACGCTTGTCCTTTTTGCCTGAATTTGGCTTTGACGCTAATAAAGTTTTTATTCATTTATTTGTGGTCCATGCATGGTGGTACGTCCATTCTTTTTGCTTTTCTAGTAATACTTTGGCTTGGACTGCTTTTGGTGGTGTGACACTCTTGTTTTGAAGTAAGTTTTGGTGTATTAGTCACACTACACATGACAGCAAGTTTTGTGGAAGCTGCATCTGTTGTTTTACAGGAGGAACAATCCAGCAGTATGGAGTAGCCGCTCGAAGAACAGTAACCAGCCTAGCGATGGGTATGAATAAACCTTTATTGAATTTGAACTTGGATAATGTGAAGGATAGTTCACCAGTGATTTCAAATTTTGATAACTTTGAAGCTAGTTATAAAGAAGTGGAGAATGCGGCTTACCATTTGAAACGGCTACAATGGCAGCGCTTCCACATGGAAGCCTGCCTATATTACCAAATTATACCTAGAGGTTTGCGAGTTAGGTGTATGCCTAGTTATGGCAACACCTTTCTGGATTTACTAGCACAATGGCAAACAGTTAACATAGAGACGAGCTTCAAATATATGAAATTACTTATTGAATTTTTCAAGCCACAAGAAGAGGAAGTGTCCAGAATAATAGAAAATAAATAGAAAGAGTTTGAAAATCTGAACTTATCCGAAGCAGATCTAATGAAACTGGAGAACTTACAAAGTAAACTGGATGTGTATGATGATAAATTAAAAGGCCTTAAAAGTCATAAGCTATTGAGGGATTATAAGGATTTTAAAAATGGTCATGTATTTTAATGGTCTAAGGAATGGCCAGATAGTAATAACAACAGAAAGATGTTATCAGAATTGAATGTTACAGAAGAAAGGAACATGACTTTATATTACAAGAAAAAGGATAGTGTTACACATCAGGTTATAGTGCAAGCAGACGTGCATACTAATGAAACACATGTGCATACTAATGAAGCACATATGAATGAAGCCCTCGATTCAAGATGAGAGAATTTGAATGGCAGTGTGAGGCATCAGGAAGATGAAGCCATTAGTGCTGTCTCCCCAGCTAGGAATGAAAGCAAAGGCAACACGATTGAAATAGTTATGGTATCGAGGGAGAGTCGGCCAGCCCTATAAACTCAATGGGGACCATACCGAAGAAAGGTTCCACCCATTTGCCCATCCTTCATTAGCTGCCTTTTTTAATCCAAACCAACAGATCTGCGAGCAGAGATAGGAAAAAGAGGAAAGTTTTTTTGAGTAAAATGGATAAGTCTATAGTAGTAAATATATCTGGAACTCAATTAACAAAAAAATAAATAAATGTCTTAGAAAGAGGTCTGAATTTCATACCATCTATTTAATCCCCACTAAATGAGTTCATAATTGATTTGAAATGTTTTGGGAGGAACATTACTCTGAAATACATATTTGGTAATGAAGGAGAAAAAGTGACAGAAAATAGAAGTGGCTATAAGAAACTAAGCATTTTCATTCCTTTGTGTCACCCCACTGTAGATAAGTTTATAAGTCTCTTTGAAAATGATGTAGCCGATCACAGAGAAAAAGAAGGTGGCAAACACTTTCATAATTTAACACGATGAGCGTATAGCTTTGAGTGAACTACAAAAAAGGAAGGATATAATAATAAAACCAGCAAATAAAAATGGTGCAGTACTGGTGATGAATTCTAATACCTATGTTAACAAAATGGAAGAAATGCTAAATGATAGGACCACATACTCTAAGGTTACTAAGAAAGATCTGAATAGACTGATGATGAATATATGAGATGTACTATATGAGAAACTGATGAATAGATCCATCAGTAAGGAGTTATATGAATTTTTTGATGATGCATATCCCACTATACCCGCCATTAACAGATTGCCGAAAATCCATAAAAATTGCAATGATCCACCTATGCGTCCCATTGTGGCAGGTAGAGGATGGCTAACTGAACCGCTTTCAATATTTTTAGAAGGTGAACTCAAGAAATTGTTACCTAGAGCAAAAACAGTACTAAAAGATACAGCGCAATATCTGGTACAGCTATATTTTGCGATGGAGTCAAGAGACACATTTGAAGGCCTTCTATTAATTAGTATGGATGGGAACAGTTTAATCACATCGATTCCGAATAGCTATGGAATAGAGGCCATAAGAGATTATGCTGATAGACAACTAGTGGATGTTGATCTTATATGCAGCGTCTTGGAGTTAGTACTGGAGAATAATGTCTTTATTTATGGGAACATCTACTATTGGCAGAAATGGGGGGTTGCCATGGGCACCCTCTGTGTTAACAGTTATGCGAACCTTGTCCTGGCACAATGGGAAAAGGAATGGAACATGAATGAAAGTAATAGATGGAAAGAACATCATCTGTTCTATAACAGATTTGTTTCTAGATGTGAAGCTATATTTGGATACTGAGAAAGGCATTGATGCTACTTTATACAGAAAACCCATGTGGCAGAATCACATGCTTCACTCCTCCAGCATGCATCCTAGACATATTTTTCATAATGTAGTGGATAACCAAGTTACATGTATATCGAAGCTATGCACCAAGGATGAAATCTTCCTAAGGGAACAAGAGAAGTTGGTTGACAACTTTAAAGAAAGAAGCTATGGTGACAAAGCAATAGGAATGGATGCAGTGAAAGCGATGGAATTAAGGACACAGAAAGGGACTCTACTATTCGAAATGTCAAGATCATGCATCAGTAAGACCTTGGAGCCACGACAAATAAATTTAGATGTACACTTACTTATAGCACTGATAATTTGATTCTGTGTGATGTCATCATGTAGTACTGGCCAATATTAACATTAGATATAAAAATCAGAGAGATTGTTGGCGATACTCGCAAGCTTTGTTTTTAAAAATAAGAAAAATCTGAAAAGATTGCTAGGATGGCATTTATAGTAAAGGGACATCTTCTGAATACAAATGTAAAGGTACTTGTAAATGCAGCTTTTGCAAAGCCTGTCATTCGATCAATACAAGTAATGTCTCTGGACATCCTAAAACAGGAAAATGTTATAGTTTACAGGGTTATGCCACATGTAGCAACAAAAATGTTATATATATTGCTACATGTTCCATCTGCTCCGCTTACTATGTGGGAAAAGCAAACAAAATGCTGAAGGAACGCATTCTATGTCATTTGTCTGATATAAGGAACAAAGTAGAAACAAATGCCTTATATTCACATGTGAAAAATAATAGCACTCATTCTTTTACGTTTATGGCCCTTTCTGTTATAAGAGAAATGAAAAGAGGAGATGGTTTATATAACAAAACCGAAATAGAAGAAATGAAATGGATAATGGACCTGAGGGCTGATTGCCCACCAGGTCTAAATGGATTAATACCACTGAAACCAATCCTGAAAGCACATAGTCTGAAATGGAAGGACTTCAGTGGTTGAACAAGAAGGTTTGTCGCCACTGAGCTACCCGATTGGAATAAGATAAGCAGTGATGTAATGGATGGCATGAAAACATTTGGATCTTATATGTTATCTAACTAAAGAAGATAGAAATGATGCAATGGATGGCAGGATTTTAACTGGTTCTTCTAAGTTTTTAATCAATAGTGTCAGGCATAGAAAACAGGATCTGAAGAAGGCTACGGCCAAAGGTGCTTGTCCTTTTTGCCTGAATTTGGCTTTGACGTTAATAAAGTTTTTGTTTATTTGTGGTCCGTCCATTCTTTTTGCTTTTCTAGTAATACTTTGGTTTGGACTACATTTGGTGGTGTGACTCTCTTGTTTTGAAGTGCTCGTAACTGATCAGCTGTTTCTTTTATCCAAACTCTTTACATCCTCCCTGCCTCCCTCTCATTTCCTTTCTCTGTGAGTTACCTAAGGCTTCTTCATTTCATTCATCAGAGCGTAGTTAACTCATCTGACAAGCCTACACAATGTAGGAATCATATTTTATGATTGTGCAAGTCTTTTGAAAGTATTCACCTGTGTTTAATATTTACAAACTTTGTATTCATTCATGATCCTACTCTTGTTATTGTGGTATCCCTTATTATTATTGCATTTGATTTAATGTACATTTTTGTTCACTTCATTGTTCATTTTTGTGTCTTTGTATGATTTCTTTTTTGTAACAGTGTAGAGCTTCTCTCCCCAGGTCTCCACTAAAAAGGGATGTTTCAGCCCAATCAGACTTTTTGTCCACAAAGCATATAGAGTTGGCCAAATTGTCCTCTGTATAAAGCTGTTATAAGATGAATTGTAGAATACTGTCCTGTTCTGTAAACTACTCACGTGCTGTCAGGTGTGCTTGGAAGAAGTGCAAAGTCCTCAGGTACAGATTCAAATGGTTTTGAGGCTTAATAGGCCATATGCTTGTATAATCAAAGCTACGAATTGTGAACCTGTTTTTGCAGGATAAGTTCCCTCCTGTTCCTGGTATTATGTGCATTTTGGGTTTTGTAACCTTTATACCTATAGTAGGACATCTTTTCTGCTTAAATTGCCTGTGTTTAACTACTAAAGGTAGACTGCAGCATATATGTATAACTGTGGTTTGAAATTCTTTAGATATTAGTAGTTGTTGAATGTTAGGTGTCTTGTTTTTGCTTACCTTTGCATTTGAAGCATTTGGCTTATGCTTTGATCTGTTTACCTTATTTGATATTTACATGGCTTTTAGCCTACTGCAAGAGGATTTGTTGCTACAGATTTTTTGCCTGCCTTCCTAGGGTATCAAAAAAAGATAAGTAAAGGAGTCACTTTGTTGTTGCTGACCTGCTAAATAGTGGCTGTGCATTGAGACTGCAGTCTCATGGACTGGGAGATGTGTGAATGCTGAAGAATCTGACCCAAGACCAACATCCACATCCAAAAGGTATTCATATTTGTGAAAACTGTAGCAGTGCTCACACTATTCCTGCATCTCCTGTTTTGATGTTTATTAACACAGCTGTACTATATTATAAATTCATCTTCATTTAAGGAATCCAGAAAGGAAAGGCAAAAGACACCAGGGTGTATATGTTGTAGGGTCTTAATCAACCCTTCCATTTCAGTGGTGTTTGTAAGCTCACACCTTGTACATTAGTACAAGTGGCCTTCCAGTGTTCTGAAGGTGGAATGTGTTCCTGTAAAGTCCACAGTTTTGGGTAATTAATGTTTTTTCCTTTTTAGACCTTGTGGTACTTCATTTATTGTTGAGGGAATTAATCTCATTTGAGGCGACACAGAAGTTACATTTCCCCCCTCCCATTTGCACACACTTCTGGCTCTAGAATATCCACTGGCAAGCTTCGGCTTTGTGTCTTCATTAGCTGCCAAATTAAATATTCTTCCCTAATTTGTATTTCTCAGAACTAGACATGGGTTATCAGTCTCTATTTTTAAAGCCATTAGCTTTAGTATCACTGTGGTTTTGAAAGACTGTATTGTGAGTTCTCTTCTTTCAAATGTGATGGTGCACTTTGACCACCTTCCTTCAAGATATGTGTGCCTTTAAAGTTTAGGTAGTCAGACCCAGCAGTCCATTGATATTCCCCTGTCTTCGTTAGTCTTTATTTGATTGGCCCGCTTTTATGTCTTCAATGTTCTAGACTTGCTGGAGAATCAGTCATGATTATGCACTTTAGGGTGATGCTTATGTTTGCTGGAAATTAATTGTGTGTTTTTGATAATCCAGTCTTTTTGGGGGCATGTGTTAAGAACATTTATTAGTTTTACTAATGTACAATTATTGTTTATATTGTATAATGTTGAATTGTTAGTTGGAAATGAATTGTGTGCTTTTGACATTCCAGTCTTTTGGGGGTATGTGCTAAGAATATTCAATAGCTTTACCAATATATATATTTAATTATTGTTTATATTGTATTAAACATTTTTTTTTATATTTTTACATTTTGGTAATGAGATCACAATGTTTATTGTTTGAGATATGAATGGTTTGGAAGTTTACAATTCATATATGTTTTCACAGATTTCATACATTTCTGGCTGCTGCATTTGTTTTAGAAAGGGTTAATATGTAGTACCTAGTTAACGACATAATGCCACTTGCAATTGAATAATGAGGTGACAATTAGCCTCTCATTTTGTATATAAAGTTGTTGCATTTGGTGTAAAAATCATTCCTTCTCTAGGCTTTTGAGCCGAGGTACCAGGAAACACTAGTAAAATATTTTATACACTATTTCTGTGAGCAGTTTTGTTTTTTCAGCCTGGCAATCCAGTTTTTCGTGTTTTTGCAATTGGTTTGGTGCTTCAACAGTGTTTCTGTTTGCTGGAGAATCTCTCAGGGGTTCCCATAAACAAGAACTTTATTCTTTCTTCTTTTCATCCACTGCCAAGTCTAACTTGTTCACTGTGTCACCTTTTTAATTAGAGACGAGTTTGGTCTGTTCTACTCACTTTCTCCACCAGGAGACCTATTTAGGAATTCTGCAGTTGATAACTGTTGGCAGTTACTTTTCTGGTGTCCTTGAGTCAACATTTTTCTGTGCAGTTTAAATTATTCCCGTGTTCCGAGGTATGCAGTCTTCCTGATGACTCATGCCATAGCATCAAGATCATCCTCTTAGTCACTCGCTTCTTTTCTGTTGCTTCTAGTTTGGATGTTTGTCCTAATGTTTCATAGGAGACTACTAGGCTAATGACTCTTAAGGCCCTGTATAAACCTAGCCATGTTTCCCAGAAATATTAGAAAAGTATTGATGCTTTAGGTTTTACACGGTATTTAAACTTGGACATGATTGGATGAGTATTTACAAGCTTCCTATTTCTAATAGAGACATAAGTGCTAGACCTGGAGTAAATTTACAATTCCCCATCCACTGATCCAAGTTTCACTTCAGTAAGTGCATGGAAGAACTTTGCTTCGCATGGATGAATGGCCTGTTCCAGAGAAGGGGTAGCCTCTGAGACATGTACCTGTCCCTCCAGCATGTCCTGTTTATGTTGCGGGTGTTGTTTTGGTCTGTGGATCTTGTCTTTCTGATGCTGTTTTGCGGATGAGGAACAGGTCTATTCAGACTGTTTCAGAGGATGCTTTGCAGGCCAGGCCAGGCATACATCACCTCTCAGCAGCCTATAAGATACCCAGTATAAGGTCAAGCCTTTGAGGTGGTCCAAGTAGGTCTTGATGTTCATCGTGCATACAGCTGCAGTAATCACAGATGGGTTTGACATCAGTGAGGCCAGAGTATATATGTTCTTCAGTCTTTGGAAACCGAAGTCTTCATTACAGCTAAGTACCCGTTGAAACTTTTCTTGCCTCAGACCGATGTCAGAAAAAGTTAATAATTGTATTTCTTGTGGGAAGCAAATGCATAAGGATTTCCATTCCCTTTGCATAACACCACTTTGGTAAAGCTTTTGATTATAAAATGGGATACTCCGACACCGTTTTGTCCAAACGCAAGGAAAAGGACTGGGTCCCCTTTTCCCCCACTACTACCCCGCCCCCTGCTAATGTAGAGCCTACTAATGATCTCCAGGTACCATGCCTAAAAACAGATGCTTAAAATGGCTGAGGATTTAATTACTCTTATCAGAGGTTCTCAACCCCCTCCAGACAAGAGACCCAGAGTGGAGGAAGATTCTCCCTCCTCTGATCAAGGATCCATTTTATCAGAACATTCTGATGCAGAGGAACACTCTTACTCTCCTTTTGGATTAGGATGCAGAACAGTCCATCTAGGTGTCCCTCCTGAGGATTTTTCCTTTTTTTTGAAACCTGGCACACCTTGAGGAACACTTCCATTGGGAAGGCCAAGACTTTTCAGATTCCAAGAAAAGACTTAGGGAATTTCTTTGGTTACCTCAACACAGACCTCTGGCTATACCCCTGTTCTGGACATACTGGATGATGTCTATGGAGGCTTGTCTTAACACCATGAAACCATTTCACAAGGCCCCAAGGGATTGAAGGCCTCCACTGCCAAGAATCCACTTCCTGCAGAAAGGGAATCCAGATCTTTAGAAAGGTGGGGTAAAAGGTATACACCTCCCACCCCTAGCCATGAGGGCCTTAAACTGTCAGTTTCATATGATTAAATATCAACAGTACCTCTTATCACAATTACGGAACAAAATGTCTCAATCTGAACAACCAGATTTAAAAGAGTTACAGGATATGATGCATAGTGCGGAGCAAGTGGGTAAACACACCTTACAATGTGGTTACGATGCCCTAGAGGCTTCCAGTAGCAGCTGCTACAGGATCAGTCATTGGACATGCCTGGCTTAGGGAACAAAATTTGCCTGATCATGTGAAAGCTAAACTTCTTGATGCTCCTTTACAAAAGGATGTACTATTTGGTACTAATGCTGAGGAGATACTACGGAAAATGGAAGAAAAGGCCAAATCCAAACTGTCAATGCTTTCTTAGGTCAACCATCACGTTTTAGCAGGAATTGGCCCTCAAAAACTGGTCCTTTCCAGCCACTGACAAGCCCCAAAGAGGTAGATACAGGCAATCACAAGGATCATATAGAGGCAGACAATGGCAAACTCCAGCACATTATTTGCAAGCAATTGGAGTTATATGTCAGTTGTTTGATATATAATTAAACCTGTCCTTGAAGGTGTTGGAGTGCACCCAGAAGGAGCATTGACTGGTGTCTTCTCTAGGCCAAGGTGCAGGACTCTGTAGAGCTGACACTACTTCCATTGAATGCTTCCCAGCTGTTGGGACACCAGTCCTCTGTCTCTAGCACTCATTTGTCATATAGGTTCATAGGTTCATACTAGGCTATCTGCCCGAGGGCATTTACAAGCCTAGCCCATAGTTTTGTGGCTTACGCCACCCCTTTAGTATGGGGAACTATACCCATTATTTTGCTGTGCCTCTGTTGATCAGTGACACTGAGGTAATCCCTGGGGTATATCTGCGATCTCCCATCCATTGGTCAAGATTTCTCTTGAACAAGGCCAGCGAGGTGCTCTGCCTCACATATACCGGGATTTTATTCCACAGCATAGGGAGTCTTTGGGTGATGAATCTATCCCTCCAGCACGTCCTATTAATAGCCGTGTCGAGGTTTAAGTCTCCCGCCCTTGTGGCTCTGACGGATCTAGATTTTTGAGGTGAAGCATATTCATCAAATCTGGGTTTGACATGGCCTTGTATGTTAGGCAAAGGTCACCTCTGAGCAGCGGTGGCGACTGAATAGAGCTGGAGTTCTTTCAGTCGGGCAGCATAGGACAGATGTTTGAGACCCTTTATCCTTTTGGTGAGGAACTTTTGTGGCCTCTCCAGCTGCTGCAAGTGTCGGGTCAGATACATTCCGAATGGGGCATTGTACTCAATCATTGGTCTGATGAGTGATGAGTATAGGAGACTATGACCTCCTTGATCTAGATGAGAATCCCTTCATGATAAGGTGGGCAATGTAGAAGGTCTTCCTAACTACTTTAGCTACATGGGTGTCGAATGACAGACTACTATCAACCTGGGTCCCCAGGTCCCTGATAACTTCTTCTGTACTCAGTGGATTGCCACCTATTTGGTAGCTAGGGGTAACCTTGTTTTTCCGAAGGGTATGACTATGCATTTTTTGCCATTTAACTTTAGGCCATGGCTCTGGCACCAGTTATCCGGTTCTGTGAGACCCTTCTGAAGGATATCTGTGTCAGATGTGTTTTCTACTATGGCGCCCAGTTTGCAGTCATCTGCAAACTTTGTCAGCCATAACCCTCCTGTGTTTGCTTGTACTTGAAAAGTAGATGCCAAACAAGAGTGGGCCCAGGACTGAGCCCTGTGGTACACCACTTGTGACAGGCTTTGAGTCTGACATGGCGCCAGCAACTCTGACCCTGTGGGTTCTGTCACTCAGCCAGTTTGCAACCCATCTTGTGATGTATGGGTTAACATTTAAGCTGATGAGTTTTTCAATGATACCCGAGTGGGGTATTGTATCAAAGGCCTTCGCCAGATCGAGATAGGCTGTATGGACTGCCTTTCCCTCATCAATGGCTTTGGTGACTGTTTCGAAAAAGTCAACCAAGTTTAGAAGGCATGATCTGCCTTTGACAAAGCCAAACTGGGATGGATCCAAAGTCTGCAAATTCCTATGTCTTTATTTATGAGGTCCATTATGATCCTCTCCATGGCTTTGCAGATAAGGCTTGTCAAGCTAATGGGCGGTAATTTCCAGGGTCGGTGGAGGCACCGCCTTTGTTAAGTGGGACCACAGTTGCAGTGCGCCACTCCTGGAGTGCGTATCCAGAGGTAAGACTATGATTAAACAGCTGTCCTAGCTGTGGGTTTAATTCCTTGTTGAGTTCGTGGAGCACACAGCCGGGGACACCATCAGGTCCCATGGATGCTGTGTTTTTGCTTTGGAGAGAGCAGTTCTCACTTGGGCGTTGGAGATGTTTGGGGGCTGCAATCGCTGGTATAGATATCTCTCCTTTTGGGGAGGGGAGAAGTTTGCACTGAACCTGTCAGCCAGTATGTTGGCAATGTCTGTAGGATCAGTAATCTTTACATCATTTTGAACTAGTTCTGAGCATATCTGGGAGTTTCCTCCCAGGTTTCTAACATAGCTAAAGAAGGCCTTATGATTGTGTTTTGAGTCTTTAGCTATTTTTCTCTCAAAATTTGCTTTGGATGATTTTATGAGAGCTCTTAGTTTTTTACTTATAGTGATCAAGGGTGTCTTACCTTTTAAGGATTTTGCTCTATCTTGTAGTAGCTTCCTCCTTTTGTTGTAGAGTTTGTTTATGGCTGGGGTCCACCAGAGTGGGCTCTTGCCTTTGGTACAAAGAGTCTTTGTTTTGCTTGGGATTGCCTTATCCATGCAGTCCTGCAGGTGCTGGTAGAAGGCATTTGTAAGTGATTCAGCGGCTTGAGTACTGTTTTCCGTCGGCTCGGGGGCCTTAAAGGAGACCACACTAGTCTTTAGAAGTGTGAAGTCGGCTTTCGAGAAGTTCTTTACTGTGGTCTTTTTTATTTCAGGTGGGGGTGGGATGAGGACCTCCAGCGAGATTAGTTTGTGATCTGATCTCACCAGTGAGGGGTATACTTCCGGTGTTGAACAATGTGCTCCCATGTTCGTGATTATGAGATCAAGTATGTTTTCTCCTCTTGTGGGGATGGTGACTAGTTGTTCCATGGCATTTGAGTTTATGAATTCCAGGAACTTTTGGGCTAGGGTGTTTGGGCTTGAGTAGTGTTCCCAGTCTATATTAGGGTAATTGAAGTCACCTAGTATGATGGTGTTTGGTGATACATTTATCCCCTCTAGTGTTTTCAGGAAGGCCATGTGAGGTTCCTGAGTTTGTGAGGGTGGCCTGTAACATGCTACAATTTGCAGAGCAGTCTTGCCTATGGTTAATTGCACCTGGATGGTCTCCGATGCATCGTGCGTTGCCACCAGTCTTGAGGTGTGGGTGTCCTTGATGAATATGGATACCCCGTCCTTTCTTGGTATTGTCCGGATTTTGGGGCGGAACGCATGATAAGAGGTAAAACCTGATAGTGCTGGGGTGCTCTCAGGAGCCTTGAACCAGGTTTCTGTCACTGCACAGACATCGATGTTCTCCATACTGAGAAGGGCCTCGAGTCGTGCATTTTGAGATTTAGACTTCTGGCATTGAGCAGCATTACCCTTAGTTTTTTCCTTTTTGTGTTCTAGGGTGGTAGGTTTAGAATTTGAGCCTTGCCTAAAAAGGCACTATGGGGTGGCAAGAGCCTTTGCCAATATCCGGAATCCCAGGGTGACAGGTGCAAGCCGTCCCTTGCAAGCAGCGTGGCTTGTCCAGCATGTCATCCCAGGCAGACAGACATTGGATCCCCTTTGAATGACACCAGAGTTTAAGCCAATTGTTAAAGCTGATCATCTTATCTCTGTATTGTGGCATCATTCTTGGTGAAGGTAGGATACTGCTCAAGGTCAGGGTCATACCTGCCTGGGCTACATAATCAGAGAGCTCCTCAATGTCTCTTTTCATGTAGTCCAAGGAGGTACGTCTCAGGTCGTTTACACCAGCGTGGACAATGACTGAGTCATATTTGTACCTGCTGTTGAGAGACCTGAGTGCTTGCGTTATGTGGCGGATTCTAGCGCCCGACAGGCAGCTTACTGTGACCTTCTCCTTACTCAGTCTGGTGAGCGGGACGTCAGTGTGTCTGACTATGGAGTCACCAATGACTAGTGTGTCTGGCATTGTGTTTGGCCTTAAGGGCTGTGACTGTTTGACACTCTGACTGTGAGGTCTATGTGTTGCAGGTGTTGTGTTCTGAGGTGGTGGTGGTTGTTTGGGTGTCTGCTTTGGTGGCCTCTGCTGTTTTGGTAGATTTTTGATCAGAGCCGCCGAGTATGTCTTTGTGTGTTTATGTGTATGATTTGAGGTTGTGATGGTACTATGTGAGACTGGGTCTATAGTGTGTGTGGTAACCTTCTCCTCCTGACTGGTCCTGCCAGTCCTATGTTGAGAGAGCTCAGCCTCCAGTTTGGCCGTATAGTTGCATCTCTCGCATGTATTTGTGTTTTGTGGGAGGAGGAGAGGGTTGTCTGTGTACATGAGGCAATTGTAACATATTGCATCATTTACATATCAAGGTAGAGCAGGGTGTCCCACTGCAGCTGTAAGGTAAAGGAATGCTCATTCCGTCTCTGTCAGTCTTGTAAGAAATAGCAACCAGCAATAATTGTGGCACTAAGGATAAATGATTCACTTAAAGCCAAGGAGTATGTCCAAAAAACATAAAAGTGAATCAAGCAATGAGGCAGTATAAAAAAAATTATTAAAATTACCACATAAGCACTTTCACAGTTGAGACACTGTTTCATCAGATGTTCAAAGGTTTTAACTCATACATATGCTTTAAGTAATAGACAGCATTAGACCAACAACCAATCAGAAAAGATCCCGCCAAATACATTGTGTTATTACTTAAAATGCCAATGGAAAAAATAAAGTTTTCTGGTGTGTGTGTGTGTATATGTATATGTATATGTATATATATATATATATATATATATATGTATGTATATATGTATATATATATATATATATATATATATATATATATATATATATATATATATATACATACATACATATATATATGTATATATATATGTATATATATATATATATATATATATATATATATATATATAGTGTCAAATCATATAATCTTACTTGTACAAAGGTCTGTCTTTAAGAGAGGTTTAAGCGCTACCTTATCGTTGAGGCCAAGGGTCTAAGGGACATGAAACACAAGCATTTATGTAGTAATTTTAATAAAAGATGTTATGTGATCCTATCTCGTCTACATTCTGTACTGATGGGCTCGGAGCCGATCCCTCGGCTCCGACTCGGCACGCTTATGCTATAGAGCGAGGCCTCTTATTGGCTGAGCTATTTTTTATCCCAGGATGCACCACCACTAATCCCCCAGATCTCGTTTGCTGCTTACAAGCTTAGACGTGGTCTCAACTTGGCTGGGCTAAGTACTATTTATTTAGGCTTTTTCCTGTCAGAAATTTGCTTGCTTTGAACCCAAAAGCTGTTTTAACAGCTATTGTTGTCATACGAGTGTGTATTGAACAGTTCTGTTGAGAAATTCGTGTTTTTCGTCAGGGAAGGTTTCCCGTTTTAGTTAGAGGGGCCTTCCCCTGTTGCTTTTTGCTATTAGTGTTTCTTTCGTGGGTCAAGTACCCGTTTAAGTTAGAGGGTCTTGACTCTCTCTTTCTGTGTGGTTTGTTCAACTGTATTGTGTATAAAAAAAAAAAAAAAAAAAACAAAACTTTATTCTTTTTGTTGTTGTTCTTAAACTATTAAGTTTTGTTGTATTTCTCTTTAGACAGGTGTACTGTTTTCTAAATTAGTTATGTCCAAAGAGCATAGACCCTCCGGGTTTAAAAAGTGCACGAGGTGTGGTTATAAGATGTCCATAACGGACGACCACTCCTCGTGCGTCTATTGCTTAGGCGCCAAGCACCTACAAGAATCATGTAGCATGTGTCACGCCTTCTCATCAAAGGTCCTCCAGGAGAGGAAAAACAAATTAATCCTTAAGGGGTTAATTAAGCCATCCTTCGAGGAGGCTTTATCTTCCTCTCCTTCTCCTTCAAAAGAAGAAAGCGTCGGCTCCGACCAGTCAGTCGGAACCGACTGCCAAAAAACCTAGGCAGACTTCTCCATCGGCTCCACGGACTTCGGAGCCGAGGGCGGAACGGTCTGCCTTGGTGCCTCCAGTCTCGACCCCTCTGGTTTCGGAGCCGAGGACTGGGGCATCGAGAGGCGGGTCACCTTCATCGGCTCCACTGATATTGGAGCCGATGAGGGTTGCCGGCTCAGACTCTTCCCGGGCGAAGTCCTCGTTGGCACCGAGGGAAATTACCTTGAGATCTCCCTCGGAGCCGATAATTATAGAATCCATTCGGAGCCGGTCCCCTAGTCCTTTGGAGCCGATGGAGGAGAAATCTGTTCGGACCCGATCGGTATCGTCCAGATCATCCAAGATGTCTGATTCGGACATCGACAGGGTGCTCCTAAGACTCTTCCAGTCTCCAGTGTTCCAAAAGCTAGTTTCGGCTCTAGCCCATTCGGCTTCGGAGCCGATGGTCCACCTCCCTACTATGGTTCCTCCTCCAACAGCCTCGGCACTGTTGGAGCCGGTGCTGGTGGAACCGGTGGAGGTTTTAGGGTCAGGCCCTACCCTTACTCCAACTCCGGCTCTTGGGTCGGAGTTCGGTATGCGGACTTCTTCCGTCGGCCCCCTGGGGGATGCTTCGGGATTGATGTTTTCGGTCCCAAGTCTCCCTCTTGGTGCGTCGGCGGCGGGAGTGCGTCTACTGTCGTGGCCACGGAGGTGGGACCTCCCAGGATTCTGGTGGTCCCGCCTTCAGGGCTATGAGGAGTGCGTTAGCCAAATCATCTTTGGCTACCTCCACGGTCTCCCCAGCTCCTTCCCTGCATACCGAGACTGGATCTTTGGCAGTCCCCTGTCCTTAGACAGCGGAGCCCGGGCCTGAGGTTACCCCACTGGGGTTCCCCCCTCCTGGAGGTCCTTCTGAAGCTTCTTGGAAGAACCCCCAGGAAAAGATCGTGCAAGAGGAAGCACGTTGACTCCCCTGATGAGTCTCTTACATCAGACACTGATCTCGATGATGCAGAGGGGTCCCCTAAGTCGTCCTCGGATGATGTCTCCTTTGCAGACATCCTGGAAGCCCTTAAACAACGAGGCTGGCAGTCCAAACCCCTTCTGCTGATGAGTCGGTGTTCCTTAAGGCCTTGGGCTCAGCCCTCCGCCTCCTGGGTGTCTCCGCCCTTGGCGAGCTCTTGGATTTGATCTGTCGAAGGCGTGGAACACCAGACTCTGTGGAACCGGTGCCTGCTCGTCCGAATAAGTTCCTCGGCACCCCTGAAAAGAGTTTCTAACCAAAGGTGTGGCTGTAGATGCTTTGGTGGTGGCATCTGCTACCCAGCAAGATGTAGCAGAGGCTTGACGTCCGTCCATCCTCCTAATAAGGAGTCTAGGAGCATGGATCGATGCGGAAAGCGCACCCTAAGTTCAGCGCCCTTTACATTATCGTCCTTGTACTACCTTACGCACTTGACGAGATTTCAGTGGGATCTGATTATAGAGCTTTCCGATACCCTCTTGGGTAACCTGCCTGAGGAGCTGGCCCAGGCGGTTGGCTCTCAGCTGGCTACATTGTCGTCCATTTCAACTTCGTCCATGAGGCTCATTTCTTATGCGGCCGAAGGCGAGTAAGCGGCGGTACAGGCATTCCTCACGGAGACAAGCCTGGCTCCGCCTGTGTCATTCGGAGGCCTTTAAGTCTTCCTTTGCGGCCGCCTTTGATGGGTCCTCCTGTTTGGACCCAAGGTAAAGGACACACTGACCCGCTGCGAACAGGAGGGTAAGACTCTGACTGCCATAGGGGCACGATTTTCCACTCCCTTTCGGCCTTATCCCAAGGCTAAAAGAGGAGGGAAAATGTGGTTCCATAGATCTCAGAAGCCTTACCCCTCTCAGCAGGATGATCCCCTTCCAGAGGCAGGGGGGGGAAATTCTTCAGGAAGACGCCGTCCCAGAGGCGGCAGAGGCCCTCGCAACACTGGAGACCGCGAGTCCTTTCGTGGCTCTTCAGCTTTTCACAGTCCCTGAGGGATTGCCCGACTGTGCAGCTCGAGCCAGTCGGGGTCGTTCAAGCACCTGAAAGCCTGGGAAGGTATCACTCAGGACCGATGGGTGCTTGAATTATCACCGGAGGTTACACCATCCCTTTCTCTCACTCCCCACCTCAGTCCAAAAATCCCGGACCCGCCACCCAGTCAGCGGGATACTGCAGCCTCAGAAGTTTCAAAGCTGCTGCAAAAGGAGTCATCCAACCGGTCCCCGCAGACCAGATCGGATTAGGGACTTACTCAGGATTCTTTTGGTGCCAAAAGACCGGGACTTGAGGCCCATTTTGGACCTCAGCTTCCTAAACCGTTCAGTCAGAAAGTCCAAGTTCCGAATGGTCACCCTACAAACCATTCTCCCATTGCTGGAGAAAGGTGTTTGGATGTGCTCCATAGATCTCAAGGACGCTTATTACCATATCATGGCACATCAAGCATCCAGGAGACATCTGCGCTTCAGCCTAGGAGGCAGTCATTTTCAGTTCAGGCTGCCCTTTGGTCTCACCACAGCCCCCAGGGTGTTCACCAAGTGCTTGTCAGTCGTGACTGCTCACCTGAGAAGTCTAGGATTCCAGGTGTTTCCGTATCTCGACGACTGGCTCCTAACTGCCACCTCCAAGCATCTACTACTGCGGAGCCTACAAGTCACTATATCACTGGGCAATTCCCTTGGAATTACCTTCAATTGGCCAAAGTCTGTGTTGCTGCCATCTCAACGAATAAGATTCATAGGGGTAGAGATAGACTCAAACCAAATTCGGGTCTATCTACCTACAGACAGAATACAAACCATACAGACTCAAGTTCGAGCCTTACTTCCCAGGTCCAAAGCCCCAGCCAGAATGGTCCTGCAGCTATTGGGATCCATGTCCGCCACGGTTCTTCTAATCCTCTTGGCAAGGTTGCACATGAGAATTCTCCAGTGGCTCCTTTCAGCTCAGTGGTCCTTTCAGGAACTCCCTCTCAGTCACCTCATATGGATCACAGAAACATGCAAACGGGACCTTCGCTGGTGGCTAGTGCCCTCCAATTTGGATCAGGGACGACCCTTTGTTCTACCTCCTCCTGCGGCCACTTTGACCACGGACGCCTCCCAGATGGGGTGGGGGGGGGCATTCCCTGGGCAGGTCAGTCCAAGGCAAATGGCACCCAGAAGAGACCCTACTTCATATCAACATCCTAGAAATGAGGGCAGTGCTTCTGTCCCTCCAAGCCCTTCACGATTACCTCCCTCAGGGTGTAATTGCCGTTCACTCAGACAACATGTCAGTTGTCTGGTACCTGAACAAACAGGGAGGGACCGGATCCTATCCTCTTTGCAGAGAGGCCATGAGAGTCTGGGAATGGGCAGTCTCGACTCAGCTTTCTAGTGGCTACTCATATCCGGGCAAGTCCAATGTGATAGCCGACTGAGCAGAACCATCCTCTCTCCTCACGAATGGTCTCTGAACATGACAGTTGCGAGTCAGATTTTCAGCAGATGGGGAGTTCCGTGTTGCAACCTCTTCACTCCACTAAATGAAGTGCAAAAATTCTTCTCCTAACCCGGCTCCGGGGAAGAGCCCCATGGACGCACTAGCCCGTCCTTGGCCCACCGGCTTGCTTTATGCCTTCCCCCCAGTTCCTCTCCTTCCCAGGGTGATCCAAAAGGCATCTCTCTTGGGGAGCAAAATGATCTTAGTTGCTCCTTACTGGCCCCGTCAAGTATGGTTCCCTATCTTCGGAAATATGCTCTGGAAGGTCCATGGTTCCTGGATCAGATCCCAGACATTTTGGTTCATCAGTCGGGACTATTCCACCAGTCCCTGCACACCTTAAGATTGACGGCTTGGCTCCTCCTCTTCCGACTATAGTCAGGAGTCATAGATTGGATCCAGAAGTTGTACACATATTATCTTCGGCCCATAAGTCCGCTACAAAGAAACTGTATTCTAGCAAATGGAAAAGATTTGCTATTTGGGCTCAACTCCAGGGCCTGGATCCCATCACTATTCCCGTGGCAGAAGTACTAAAATTTTTGACTTCTCTTTTCAACCAAGGTTCTTCAGTCTCTACCATCAAGGTCCAATTGGCAGCTATTTCCAATTTTCACGAATCTATAAACCCACCTTTAATGAGCAACAGATTGTGCAAGACCTTCTTGAAAGGTGCTGCGCTTTTAAGACCTCCGATTTCTCATCTTGCTCCTCCATGGGATCTCGATGGTGTTACGCCTTAACTTCCTCCCCCTTCGAACCGGCAGCTACATGTGATCTAAAATTTCTTTCGTGGAAGACTGCTTTTCTGGTGGCAATTACTTCTGCCAGAAGAGTTTCAGAGCTTCAAGCTTTGTCTGTAAAACTCCCGTACTGGGTTTTCACAAAGACAGAGTATCTCTCAGGCCAAATCCTACCTTTGCCCCTAAAGTTTGTTCCAGTTTCTGCCTACAACAATCGTTAGAACTTCCAGTTTTTTTTCCAAAATATTCTAACAAAGCGGAATTCATATTCCACACATTAGATGTCCACAGGCAGTTGCGTTTTTATTTAGACAGGACCAAACAAACAAGGAAAACAGATCAGTTGTTTGTATCCTTTGCAGACAATAAATTGGGCAAAGCTGTTACAAAGGTCACTATTGCCAAATGGATCAGGGACTGTATTACTCAAGCTTATTCCTATTCTAACAAAGAGCTTACCACCTCTGTCAAAGCTCATTCTACAAGGGCTATGGCTACTTGATAGCATTTCATTCTAAGCTTGCCATTAGTGACATTTGTGCTGCGGCTACATGGTCTTCCCGCACACTTTAATTTCCCACTACAAATTGGATGTGGCATCTAGAGGACGAGCTTCATTTGGTTCCACAGTGCTCAGGAGTGTTTTCCAATGAGCCACCCAGGATTTAGGTGCTAGGGACGCTGTCCCATCAGTACAGAATGTAGGTGAGATAGGATCACATAACATCTTTTAGTTATGTACTTACCATAACTTTAGATGTTTGGGATCCATCTCGCCTACATTCCTAATAACCCACCCTCCTTCCCCCTTCCTTGGAGATCAGAGGATATCAGAAGGTCCGAATCCTGTTGTTTCATCTTGAAACATCTAACAATGTTATATAAACAAGTTGTGCATGTGTGCATGAATGCGGACAAACAAGATCTAGGGGATTAGTGGTGGTGCATTCTGGGATAAAAAAATAGCTCAGCCAATAAGAGGCCTCGCTCTATAGCATAAGCGTGCCGAGTCGGAGCCGAGGGATTGGCTCCGAGCCCATCAGTACAGAATGTAGGCGAGATGGATCCCAAACATCTAAAGTTATGGTAAGTACATAACTAAAAGTTATTTATACCGCCTCATTGCGTGATTCACTTATATGATTTTTTGGACTTAGATAGACTGTAGTCCCACCCACCCTGTAGCTCCCCACGTTGACCACTTCTTGGGACAGACTCCCAGCCTAGTTGCAACTGGTTCTTGACTTCTCTACCTTCCCTTAGAAATGTCTCAATTGGCATATGAGCAAGATAGTTGAAAACCTGGGTTTCCACTCTTAGATCCTGTCCTGGAGGAATGCTTACTATTGATGCATTCTGTAAGCATATAAATTCTGTTCTCTCTCTTTCTGTGAAATAGCCTTAAGCTTAATAGGATGAAATCATGACTAGGCATATTAGAACAGTCTCCTTTATGATCTCTTTGGTCCAGTATATGTTGCAGAGACCTAAGCAATCTTGTGCCTTTCCATCTGATAAGGAGTCTAAAGCTTTTGGACATATTTAACAAGAGGGTGCTTTCTGCTGTACTGTACCTTAATTCCCAGTAATATTTATCACACCTCTCAAGGTTCTTCTCCTCCCTCAGGGATCAGACATTGGAGGAAGGTGGCAGTTCTCCCTGAGTCTGATATCCAAGAGGATCTGGTAAGGATGAGACATAGTCTCTACAGTAGGGTTTCTTTAGTCCACTGCAGTTTTATGTCTGTTGCTACAATGGCTAGTGCTGTAGGCACAAGAATGTGCTTCTGACAGATAAATTATTTCAAGCTGTCTTTTGAAGATGCGCTCGGGCATCCTATTCTGTCGTCCCTTTTCCAATGTAAAGCTATTTGCTTGACTTTCCTAAGATTAGGGTTTGACTACTATGGAAAGGCTTTATGAAGCCAGACACCCAGACTCTTCTTCTAGGCCGCCCCAATTGTCTGTGAAGTGAAAATCCTTACATGAGATGTGGAGGGCTTCAAAGCTTCAGGCATATTCCCTTTCCTGACTGTGCCGGTCAGATTCCCACAAAAGGCATCTTTGTTAGTGTATCAGTCACAGTCCTGATTACTGTCTGGTACTGCCTATGGGGAGGCCAGTTCCCTGAGTTTGCCTCAGCTTGGAAGGCAAAGACAAAAGATATTAGGTTCTAGATGGATAGTCAGGTTGTAACACTGTTAAGTCCTCCTGCAGTAAGAGTTCACTCAAGGACCAGATTTTTCTCAGCAAAGCTCTTAAAAGAGCCCCAAACTGTACCTCATTGAGGGACCATAATATTTAATCTGCCTTCAGACAAAGGTAAAGGAGCTCCTCTCACCTTTTTCTAATTCTGAGTGGGAGAGGAGATTTCTACTCTATCTTGAACCCCAGTGACTTTAGGGAATTTATCTGCTGCATGAAGTTCTGGATAGTGAAACATTATGAAAGTTCCTTGCCTTCAGACACAGCTCATGAGTGGTGTTACTTGACATTGTGGATGCCTTTTTGTACATCATTGTCTGATCCACACAGGAGGTTATTTCAGTTTACTCTTGGTGGGTAGGGCTTTCAGTACAGTGTCATGCAGTTTGGTGTCTCCTCTCCACCAATGGTGTTTTTCAGGGTATTAGCCATGATGACAGAGACCTTGCAAGAGAAAGGACAGGAAAACAAGGCAAATGCCTCATACTTACCAAATGATATATAAAAATCAGTGTATACCAAGATTATATATACATGAAATAATATAAGGGGAAGGATCAGATGAGAAGGCAAGAAATGTGGAAAAGACATAAATATAGTTGCAAGTACAGAAAACTCCTGCAACAAACATTACAGTATTGAAGGAGCTGAGAAGCACTGGAAACATGAGCCACAAAACATTTTAGAGAATGATAAAGTTTATTTCATAAGAGATCACCCATTACCAACAGATCAAAAAATAGAAGTGAAAAAACAGATATAGTAGTCCATGAAAAGAAGACAAAAGTAGCATTAATCATTGAAATTGATACACACAGTGATTACAGTATCTTACCTACAGAGAGATACAAAGTCATAAAGTACCACAGTGGACCAAGTTGCTACTTCTGTAATTCACTGACATAGCCAGTGCCTTTGTAATCTGGGCCCTGACCTTCCCCGGAAGTGTCTTGTTATGGTGAAAGTAACAAAAAGCAATAGCCTGAGTCAGCCATTTAGAAATAGTCTGTTTTGACACTGATAAGAAAAAAGGGCAGTTGGTTAGAATTCTTGACACTTTTTGTCCTGCCAGTGTAGTGTCTGAGTTGCCTGTGGACATCTAGAGTGTGTAGAATATTTTCTTCCTAGCCTGGCTGAAACTAAACTGTGAAACCACTTAAGGCATCAAAGAAGGATTTATTCCGAAAGGTATACTATCTTTTGTGAAAGATGAGCCAGGGTTTCATCAGCATAAGGGCTCTTAACATAGGTTCATAGGTTCATAAATTAGTACTAAGCTAACTGCCCTTGCGAGCCATTTTAAGCCTAGCCAATTATCCCTTGTGAGACTCAAACCCTGCACTTTGTGTTTGTAAGGCAAACACCTTAACCATTAGGCCACCCTCCCAACCCTAATAATATATGGCACATGCTGTATTCATACCCAGAACCATCTGTATGGTAGTTCTACACTTACACTTGTTGCCACAAGAGGTTATACTGTTCTTGCAACAGTCAAAGCAGGAAGTAGCACTGTTTTCTAAGATAAGAACTTTAAGTCAGCCTCAAGAGCAGGTTCAAGAAGAAAAAGTGAAAGCTTCTCTTGCACAAAATTAAGATCCCAAGAAGGATCCACCTGCCTTCTAGATGGACAGATATGTAAAACCCTTTCAAAAACTCAAAAAGTGACTTGAAGCAGAGTAGAAAGGGGGGACAACAGTGATCTATTCCAACATGCACTGTTATGGTAAGTTTAATTATAGAACTGTACTTTCTTGGATCTGAAGGTTGTGGAGCTGAGGCCTGACCCCCTCCTATCTAGATCAGGCAGCTAGACTGTGGTGTTAAAAGCGCAGTGTATGTCTAGCAGCAGGAAAGTAGAACGAAGCATCACCTTAACAGTTTTTTACACAGAGTTTCAACTCCAGTCATTTCATGTCTTCACCAGTCAATACTGTTAGGTTAACAGTGATTGTGGGAACAGCTCATTTGCCTCCCAGGGTTTTAGAACTTGACATATTTTTTTTTCATCAAGCTATATAGCTAGTGCTTTTTTGAGAGACTTGGTAATGTAGAATTTTCCAGCTGTTGTCCACTTTATAGTGGGATATAACATGTGTGGGTACACACCATTTCAGTTGACCTACCTTGCAGATGGATGTCCCAATAAATCTGGCAAGTATATAATTTTATGTCCTTGGCTTTTTTCTTCTCTTTCAGATGCACTAGCTCATTCTAATGGCATGTAAGGGGGACATAGAGCTAGGCCCCCCCTTCTGAATTTTGCATGTGATATCACAGCATGCTGCAATGGAAAGAGGGCGTGCATACCCCAAGCACAGAAGCTAGAGAATGCTGGCATATAATACTAAAAGATGGCTGTCAGAAGAAGAAGCCATTAACTACTTCAGAATTCCCTCTGAAAGTTCAGCTAATAAAAGTATTCACATGTCTGTTGTTTCCCATTTCTGAATGAAAGACTGATTCATACTGTCTGTCTTGGGCAGAAGTGTATTTTTCAACACTGTGGTATTAGCTGAGCTGACTCTGAGCATCAGACTCCTGTTTCTGGTTTTGGACACCTCCAGTATTCAAATTGCAGCAGTCCATACTACTTCAATGGCAGGGATCCTATTCCTGATGTAGATTTTTTTTTTTAACGCATCCTAGGATTTATGGCAGCTTCTGTTCGAGCCATTCTCTCATGCCAGACTGAATATGAAAATTTCTCAGTGGTATTTTGAGGTTATTACAAATCTCACTGCTTAGGATGCCTGACAAACCTAATTAAGAGTCTGTGTCCCTGCTTCAGAAATAATTATAGTGAATGAAATGATACAACTTGTCACTGAGTTAGCCTGTCTTGCTTCCCTTGCTTGATTACTGCAGCAGCAGATGAAGACTACATCTGGAGTACCAAATGGCTTAAGGTTAGTGATCTCCAGAGGAAACTAAACTGCTTATTGGTAGGGAGAAATGAAACTGCTTATCTCCTTTGCTTCTGGAACAGATTATCCAATCAAGCACTGTCCATATAGTTGCAGTCTGATAAACCCCAAATATGTGTTATGTAATGGTTAAGGTTTCTTTTGAAATCCGGATGGGCCCCATTTGCGATCCTCAGAACAGTGAAACTGAGAGTGCTAAAAGGGGAATATAGTCTGATGGTGCTATGGCTTGCATTAGTTTAGAGTATTCCCCTTCCTCCAAGTAAAGTTATCTCAGACATAGTGTATATCTGTTGAAGTGTACTTTGTTTCATTGAATCTCATTTCACTGAATTTCATTTCACCCCGACGACCTCTTCGCTGAAAACTCACTTCACTGAACTGCAGTTTAATATATGTGGCACTCTACACAGTGCCATATATACTAAGCTGCATTTCACTGAACGACAGTTTAGTATATATGGCACTGTGTAGAGTACAGTAAGGTAAGTAAAAGTATGCCTTTTTACCCCACTGTAGTGCAATCCTGGAGTTAGTATATATAGTTGGGGTGGGGGGTGTAGCCCCCCAGTTAGTTTGAGTACATATTGTCTTCTGGAGACAGTCATTGGTGTTGCAGCTATGCAGGTCTATTGTTTAAAATGTATCGTTTTGAAGTTTTTGGTAAAATACAATATGAAACAAGCTAGATGGGGGGCGTAGCCCCCCCCCCCAACTATATATGCTAACTCCAGGATCCCCACTGCAGTGAGGAAAAGGGCATATACCTTTTACCTGCCTTACAGTACTCTACACAGTGTTATATAAACTACCTGCAGTTCAGTGAAATGAGTTTTCAGTAATTTGTATTTTCAGCGATGTGGTTGGGTTGAAATAAAATTCAGTGAAATGAGATTCAACAAACAAATTAGACCCATCTGTTGCAGAGCTGTGAGTGCACAATCCACCACAAGAAGGAATGCAGGAGGGGATTCACACCTGAAGAAATTATTTAATGGCATTACAGTGAGTTTCAAAGCTCAGTGAATTTCTTTACCAGTTGAACCTTGTTTTTTATAGTTGCAGAACTCTCAATTGTGAGTGCCGCACTTCCAGTAGGGACAGTGAGAGAGTGAGTCATTCCATTACGGCAGTGGCTACCACATACTTTTTCAAAAATGTATTGAATCAGGACGTATGCAAGAACCACTTCCTTAACCTCAGTACATTGTATAGCAAAATTATAATTAGAAGTGTACTAGTGCTATGTATAATTCAGCAGGGCATTTCTTTAGGATCTTCTTAGCTGATATGTTCCTTCCATATATCGCCTTTCCTTCTCTCTGTCTACTTATTAGTTATTTTACCATACTGCTATAAATATAGTAGTACAGTTAAGTGAGTCACCTACCATAACTTTAATCTGTGATATTTCTGTTGTAATACACAGCACAACCCCTCATTCCTTTGCCCCTGATAAAGTGCTGGTTTCATTGTAAGTTCTTTCTATGATGGCCTACTTCATATTTAGTTATTTACTTTTTATTTTGTGTACAGTAGATTACAGTTCAGCTGAAACGTATTTTAATTTAAAAATAGTCCACAATAATTTTTCTTCTCCATGGAGGGAAATGGAATGAGTATTGGAGTTCACCTCTTTTGTACCAAGTACAGATGAATTACTTGATTTGTGTTGGGTATGAAGTTAACTGTTAACACTTTTGCTGCAAAACATCACTTTCAAGACAAACAGGCTGGGTCATTGTTAGCTCACAGAGTATTTCTTGTTGCAGAGAGAATCTGTGTAGCTGAAAGGAATTAATATTGTTTAGTATTCCTTTAGGAAGTAGAGTTAATGCTGTACTAAGCATTTCTAAATAATGGCATGTCATCTTTCATATAAGAAAGCAGTTTAGTTCCATTTATCACACAAGCATGTTGTTATTTTCTCTGCAGCTAATAAAGAAGTGGACACCAGTGTTCAAGAACTATGTGAAGAAGGCATCAGATCATTTAGATTCTCTCTCGGCCATTGAAGAGTTCTTCATTGAGCACGAACATCTTTTAGCTGCCTTGGTTAAGGTGAGTTCTGTCTTGCCTTGGGTTCCTTATGGATTAGTGTAGCAGGCTGGCATTTTTACTGTTTGAGATTTGTCAGATGGTAATGTCACAAGCATACACTGTAACATGAGTAGCAAGAGTTTTATTTCTGAAAACTAATTTGTAAAACATTACATCTGAAAATTGTCTGTCTGAGAATAAATAGTTACAGCTGCCCATAGTGGATATATTTTCGTATTACTTGGTTGGAATAGATCCCAGAATTTTTTTTCGGAAGAAGCGATAAACATTACTGAGCAATCTAATTGTGTAATCAAGTCTGATTAATACTTGGTTATGCACTGTATAAATATACATAGCTGTCAGCTGCATATTAAATAGACGATCCATATAACATTTGAACAAAGTATGCAGAGTTTGAACTCTCTCATCCCCTTCTGCCTGGGAGAATCCCCATTTGTATTTCATTTTTTCCTGGTGAGATAAAAGCTCCATTGTTCATTCTTAATTTGTCATACATAGCATTCATGGCTGAAGATCCCAGTGTACAGCCTGATTCATCAGAATTTCTAGAAATTTCAAACACCAGGATAAGAGTATTTAGAGCTAGGTATTTCACTTCTTGATGTGCTTCTGCCTATCAAGTTGGACTGAAACCAACAGGTGGCCATGAACCTCGCACGCTGTAACATGTCAGTAAGTAACAACTAAAACTGTCACGTAAAGGACAATACATTTACATCACATTGTGGCATACAGCAATTGTACCACACTATGCACAGCAGTATATGCACAGTGTGGAAGGGGACATCTGGTAATTTATACCCGTTAAAGATATTATGGTATGTGTAGCAGAGTGGGTGCTGCTGTAAATAAAATACCAGTTTTGCACAGCTCTATGGGGCATTAGTGGTCCTAGATGTCAGTGTATATGCATCAGGAGATAACTTACTGTACTTCTGGTCTGGGCCAGGCTGTGACTTGCTGGAACGTAATGGTTCTACCATAGTCGCCAGTATTTCCAAGAAATGCACAAGGGTGTTGCTTCTTTGATGTGTACATGACTCTCAGAAAGTAATGAGTAATATGTGGTATGGTAAGTGGCTAGCCTAGTGGTTGGGTATATTTTCAGCATACATGTTGTTTTAGGCAACCCATTTCACATGTGGTATTTGGCCAGCCAAAATTGTGAACCCTCTATGGCATTCAGTGATTTGTATTCAGTGTGGAGGTTTTGTGCTACTAGGAAGGTGACCACACATCATGACTCAAGGTATTCCCTCTCCCAAGGGAATAATTTGCAGTTGAATATCAAGGTTGCCTATCATCTGTGTTCTCTTGAAAGAAATGGAGAGAAGCATGAACACACTTAGCTTCTGACTAACTCTTAGACAAAAGCTGTATGACATCACTGTAAACCATGCAGGATTCGTAACTGCATGGAAAATCCCTCTTGTCTCATGTTTTGGAATGTAATAAAAGACACTTTTGGTATTCATCTCGTGTACATTTGAATATCTAATCCAGTTATTAACTACAACACCGGTGTTAATTTTTAGTTAACCTCCTTGTTTTCAACAGGCTATATTCTAATTATGCTTTGTAAATCACTGAATAATTTATTTAGATTAAAAGGTTATACTTTGGTAACCTTCTTGTAGTAAATCACATGGAGTTTCAACTTGCAACACCCCACCCTTGATACAAGAAGTCTGTTGATATGGGTGTCATGAAAAAACTTCTTGTATCACTTATGTGGTTGCACTTTGTCTTTGAGATGTTTATGGATGCATACCAGTCTACTCTACCAAGATTTAATTGAAAAGTTATTAAAACTAGCATGAGCTATTTACACACATTTTGCATGTCACCCTGAGCAGTAGACTAATTAAGAACATTTGCAGCCTGTGGCAAATTAGAATTTTTGTTTCTAATCATAAGTAGCACAGTGAAAGCTCAAGGTATGTGTCTTAACCAGAAGGTAATTCTGGATTGCCAGGAGGTAATGTGTGACTCAATGAACTAGGCATATTATGCATACACATTACAGTGGTAAATTTGACAAGGCCTGCCTTAGTATTTACCACAGCACATTTTTTTGAACAACTTATTAAGCAGTCAAACCCTTAGATCCTAGATTGCCCTTACTGCCACTGGGCAAATTCATATTATCCACTACTAGACTCCAAAGCAGGAGCAGTATTGTTTTTTTTTTCTCTATTGTTGACCAGCTGCCAGAGAAATATTTACTCATTTTACAAGTAGCATTCTGTGCGGAGTCTGCATGTCCTCCCTGTGGTTGCGTGGGTTTCCTCCGGGTGCTCCGGTTTCCTCCCACATCCCAAAGACATGCAGTAGATGGATTGGTCACTCTAAATTGGCCCTAGGTGTGTGTGTGTGCGCCTTCTGAGGAAGGTTGGGCACTGGGCTAGCAACTCGACACCGTAAAACTCCACTGCCAATTATGACCTGACAGATGATCCGCTGTGGCGACCCCTAACCGGGAAAAGCCGAAAGAAGAAGACTATCATTAATTCAGTGTGAACTGAACTTTATTAAATTGTAATTGAGCACAGCACATATATGCACTCTTAAATTGTGGCTATACTAAATTAAAATGCAAATTTTCAGGGGAACCTACCCCTTACAGTAACTACATAGATTTAGCAGATTGGCAAATTGTCTTTCTGGGACACCCAATATGATTAACTGTTTAAGCAGTGTCTTTGTGTACTCAAAGAAGATAATGCATCTAAAGCAAACTATTTTTGCTTTCACTTATTGAATTGACAACATAATGGCACTTCTGTGCTTACCAGACTCTGTTTTCATTTGATCGGTGCCTTTTGCTACCACAGAACCCCAGAACACAAAGTAAAATGACATTTTATTTAGGCAGATCAGGTTTTATTATGGCAGATATTGTTTCCACCTGCACAAATAAACATTGATCATTTTGCATTCAGTGCCTAGCTCTTGTTTAATTTTAAGTTATGTTTTGGTGTGGCTGTAGAGGGATGTACATTTTACAAAGTGGCTTTAAAAGCAACTTATAGTGAGATGAGAAACATTATGTAAGTACAGCCATTTCTTAAAGCAGTAATATTTGACTTATATAACTGGCACCACCTAATCAGAGCTGATGTGTTATTTTATGACTTAATTTCTGTATTAGATATCTGTAATAGCTGTTAAATTATTTTTAGAGTGCACTTTAATTCTGTTAAAGTACACATCGAGTAGTGCTATTGATCTGATTGAAACATGTTTCATTAATTTTATATCAGTATTTTCTTCTGCCAGGTATTTTCATTATTATTATTATTATTATTATTATTATTAATTTGTTAACCATGTAGGTGGGATGATCAAGGTGTACCCTAGGCAAAAGCAAATTAACAATGAACACAATGAATAGTATGCATTAATTCTTGTAAGATAGGGCATACACAGTTTACAGATTTTAAGTTAGGATATCAACAAGGGCAGTGTAGAGTGAACACAACTTACGTGATACACTTCAGCAACACTGAGGTTCCAGTGCTTCACACTCCTATTATAAGAAATTAATGAAACTGCCCTGCTAAAAGAAGGATTACTGACACAAGTATAAGAAACTACTTATAGTTTGAAATAGATTGTAGCAAAGCCCTCATCTCTGTATATAACCCTAAAAGTAAGAACTGAGACAAGTAGAATAAGAGAAGAGAGACTCTTAATCACCGTATGGACACAGGCTGAATTTGGAAGGAAAGTTAGGTAGATAGTGAAGGTGTTTGGAGTGAATATAAATTGTTAGTTATTTGAGGATATGGAGGATAGGGAGGAGATTCAGAGTAATTGCATTGGGAGCAAAATACATGTAAAAGAGTAATAATTTGACTGCACCAGTATTTACAGTCTTAAGTTTGTTTGACATGAATTTCTTAGGTTTGTTATGATGAGTATTTGAATATATGAGATGCTTGCAGGAAGGGTTGGAAATTTTAGCTAACATGTCTGAAACAGTGACACTGATTAATATCCACTAGGTGCTTTTTTTTTTTTTTCTGTGAGTATCATGTATTTCAGTTCACTTCTCAACTTATAGAAGGTAGATTGTTCCCATTTACAGGAAACAAGTTTATAGAAGCTGATTTTGCCAACTGATTTTTAAATGCTGCCTGTGTTATGTATTACTTCCATCAAAGTTGTCTTTTAGGTAAATAGGGGAAGGTTTTACTAGACGTTTATTAAGAAGGGTAGTATCCACAGTGGATCTTTTATATTTAAAGTCTGATTGTAGAAAAGTGCCTGTGTGATTATTGGGAGACATTTGACTTTCTTTATATTAGTACAGTGATGGTCTGTGTATTGTGATAGACTAATGAAGCAACATATTTTATTTGTGGTGGTCTGTAAAATGGTTTGTGTTGTGTGCTGAGTTTGACAGTTAGAGGCCATACTCTAAACCTGGGATAAGAAGCCCTTTGGATAGTGTTGACTTGGAGTCAGGGTGAGATGGTTAAAAGATGAAAGTCAAGCTTTTAGTTTTACAAGGACATTAACTACTTTGTAGTCATTATGCTAAGAGAAGTTTAATGAGTAGTCAAGATGAAGTCCCAGGTAGTGATAGGTCTTTTGGGAAATTTTGTGAATGTTTGAATTAGATATGTTGATACTGTAATTTTCTTCGCTTTTTCACTGATACAGTATTTAGTTAAAAGTTGTTGTAGATGAAATAGTTACAAATTGCAGTCCTTTTGGAGATTACTTTGACTTCTTCGAGAGTGGAGGCTGAGCGATGCACAAGGATATCAGCAGCATAAAGAACAAGTGATTCAGGGGAGACTGAGCCAGTGCTGTCACTAGTAAATAGAACAGCATTGAGTCAAGTGCAAACTACTGAGGGACCCCTGATTGCCATTTAGTATATAGCAAAGATGCAGTTTGAAAAGGAGTTGGGCAGCTAGAAAATTACATTGTGCCAAAGCCTGTTTGCCGAAGTTTATGTAATAAGTGATGGCTAACATACAGATGGCCATCCTTTGTGGTTTTGTAAATATGATTAGCTGATGCAAGTCTTGCAGTGAGAGTGCTGTATTCTTCCTTGAATCTGTGTTGGGAGTCTGTGATTAGGCCTTACTTACTGTACACACTCTAATTTGGTTGTAAAGTACTGTCTCAAAACAAATTCTCACTGCTACAGCAGCCTTCGGCTATATGGGTTGTATCCTACCCAGGATTCAATAACCAGCAACCTTTACAAAGTACTGGCTTCTTACCATGCCTTCAGTCTGACTGGCTAGCCCCTTGGAGGAAAAAATCAGCAGTCAAGACTGTAGACAATCTCAGTACTTTCTTGCTGCCTATAGAGGTAGCAGCTGTGAGGCTTCACAGGAGAAGCAATCAGCTTCAAGCTTCATTTCTGGAAGAAATTATTGCCTTTTTAAGAAAGTATTTATACATTTTATTTGCTGAGTAAAAGTGATATTTCTCCCCTAAAAAAACAATATTTATTTACATTATTGGAATGTTTCTGTCAGAAACCACTATTTTTAGAACAAGGCTTATTTTTTTAGCATTGGAGGCTAATTTTGTGTAAAAGTGTACTGCTTTTGGGTACTTTTATGTGTGTGCAATTTTAAGGATCAGAAAGTGTTTCACAGGGCAGGAATGTTGGTGTACACTTCTGACAACTTACCTTCAGTTCCTTTTGTTAGAGCATTTCAGAAAAGGGGCTATGAGTTTTTACAGGGAGTTTTATGTGCTTTGAGTACTTTTATGAAGGGGACTATGTGGGGGAGGGCTAGTGTGTATGCTGCTTGTGAAAGATTACATGGCAACTTACCTTCTGCCTGACTCTTCCAGCAGTGCTTATCATTAGTCAGGCGTCATCACTGTCTACAGCATGGATACTTACTCCAGTCCTGCTGGCTCTTCTCCAACCATACCTAAAAAGAAAGCAACACATTAATGAGACCTTTCCCCCCACCATGGGTACAGACAGTGCTTTAGCCATTGGTGAATGACTGTGTAGTAGCAGACTGTTGTTACTCAGACCACTCGCTTATTACTCTGGGCTCCTCTGGTGATGCCGTTACAGGCACTATGGACCAGAGATCAACCACATTCTCTGTGACTGTTGCAGTGTCCTATCTGGGCATAAGAGAACCATCTTATTTGGGTTTGGGAGAAACTGTGGGAAGTTCTTCTTAGGTTGGCCAGGGAAAGAGACCTCTTTCCAGGTGTGAAGTGCTATTCTGTGGTTAGCCCTCTTCCATGAAGGTCCCTGCAAAGATAAAAACAAAGGATTAGCTATAGCTCATCTAAGAACAATGGTTTCAGTTTGTAACGTTTATTTCCTTACTGTAGCCAGTACGTTATTGCAGGCTTTTAATGCTGGAACTCAGAAATCTTTACCAGAGTGCAATATTTATTTATCTTTTAATTTAACATTTTGTTTATCAGGAAAGTCCAACTTGGAACGAAGCCAATTTTAAGAGGAGGCCTGGGGAGAAACACTCCAGATGCATATCTTTGTAGCATGAGAGGAAACCAGAGTACCCTGAAAAAACCCACACAAATGCAGGGAGGACATGCAGACTCCACACAGAAGGCACTCCAGCCATGAGTCGAACCAGAGAACCTCTTGCTCTGAGGTGCCAATGCAACCGCTGCACCACTGCATCCTATCAATATGTCAATATCAATTCAATATTTTGATATCATATCAATATCAATGTCAATATCAATAAAGAAATTTCCGAGGATAGTTTGTTAAAAGATTCTGACACTGACAGAGACAGGGCTTGTTCTGTTGGAGATTCCCAAGCCCAAAACTCAGATTCTGAGGAAAGTTGGTCTCCTCCAACTCCCTCAGAGTAATTTTCGTTTTCAGAAACAATTTCTAGGATGAATGATGTATTCTTGTGGGAAAAAGTGGATGTTCCTCCTGACCTGCGGAGATGGTATGATATGTTGCAAGTGGATGTGCCACATACTGCACCCATGCCTCCTGTTTTGCCAACCTTAGATGATGTGTTTAATGCTGCCTGTATTAAACCTGACTCTCAACCTTCAATCCCCAAAAATACAGATAACCTTTATAAAGTACCTCAAGCTAAAAATTCTTGGTTTCTGATCTTTGATCTGGCTCAGCTGCTGTCTCGACTTCTTCAGCATATATAAACAGACATTCAGCCAATACTGATCCTCCTCCTGTATATAAAAAAGGTAAGGTATTGGATAGATTTGGTAAGAGAATGCTCTATTTTTCCACTTTAGCATATGTAACTCTTAACCACCAGCATGTGTGGAAGTTTATTCTTACTTGTGTAGACAGTTTGAGGGAATACTCTGCCACACGTCTTTAGAAGGTAGGTCCTATCTGAATGCTGTTATTTCTAATGTATCCCAAGAATCTAAACATGCTTTGAAGTATGTGTATATTCATGCAGGTACTGTATCTAGTCCACCACTATTGCTACAGTTTTGAGAAGGTATGCCTAGGTACATAACCAAAGTTTGCTGATGAAGTAAAGTATGAAATTTTAAATTAGACAAGGAGATTTTGTTTGTCCCGTCTATTACTTCAGACCTCAATTTGATAAAACAGGGAACTTAATTCAGGGAGTTTCTAAGATGTTTCAAGTCCCTCATTACAACTATCTCAAATCCTTAAAAGCCAAAATAGCAATCTCATCTACTTTCTGGCAGACAGAAAAAGAGATACAGGAGAGGAACAATAACAAAAGAAGGTATCCTTTCAGTAAAAGGGGACAGTCTAATTCTTCATAATGACTGTGCTAGCAGTCTTTTCCACCATCCCCTCTCCTTTGGCCCCTGTATTTCTAAATCTGTGCCAAAAACTGGTTCTCAATATTCCATCAGACTCTTGTGTCAAAACAGTAGTTCAAGAGAGTTACATTTGGCACTGGATACACATACATTCTTTCAGAGGAATTACTCCCTACCCTCTGAACCAAATGTTTTTTGCCTTAGGTTCTTTAGTACCTGCATGATTCTATGAGTCATAGAACAAGTACTGCAGATCAAAGGGGGGAAAGCTTCTACTCCCAAATGTTTTGGTTCCAAAGAAAGACCATTCATGGAGACCATTTCTGGATCTTTCCTTTCTCAAAATGTTGACCCTTCAGAGTATGTTACCTGTCAACCCTCTTTTAAGTTTTATAGTAACATTAGATCTAAATTATGCTTATCACATCCCCATAGCCATAGGCTTCAGGAAATTTTTGATTCTCTGTGCCTGGGTCACATTATCAGTTCTTTGCATTACCCTTTGGGTTATCTGCTGTTAGTTCCTTGCAATATCCTTTCAGTTATCTACAGCTCCAAGGGTTTATAAAGTGTCTAGCTCCAGTGATAGCTTATTGCTGACTGCAAGGTATTCACATATTTCCTTATTTAGATGACTTACTTATCTTTACAGAGTCTTTTGCCAGATGTCAGGCATCCTTAAAGTGGGTTTCTTCTCTCCTTACCAGTTTGGGGTTCCAGATAAATGTTCAGAAATCCTCCTTGACACAGTCACATAGAATTATGTTTCTCGGCTGCCTTCTAGACACTAGTTTCTTTATCCACCATGTCATCACATATAAAAGATTTATTGATGACTTGTTTTTTATTTGTGAGGGGGGATCCAGTGGAATTCAGGGTTTTCATGGAACAGATGAATAAAAATCCATGGGGCCTTGAATTCACTTTTGAAACTAGTGATATTAGCATCCAATTTTGTGGATGTTGATTTTTTTGTTTCGGATCAAAGGATACATTTCAGACCCTTTACTAAGAAAACAGCTGCTAATAACTTCTTGTCGGCCGAAAGCATGCATCCATCAGACCTTTTAACATCACTTCCATAAGGGGAATACAAACATATTTTTAACAACACTTATAATAAATCATCAATTCCAGGGGAATTTTTGAAGGTCAGACAAAAACTATTTAATAGGGGATATACACTAGATTGTTTGAATAAAGCTGAGAATAAGGTTTTTGGCACAAGTGGTGTAAGGGACATAGGTGTTAGAAGAACAGTTACAGGAGGACCTAAAAAAGATGATGAGAGGAATAGGATATTTTTTGTTTCCAAATTTTCTCCCTTAACGATGATGCTTAAAAAACTAGTGGAAAGGATTTGGCCCATCGTCTGTGAGGATGAGAGTATGGGGCATTTGTTCCCAGATAGAGTGGTTTTCTCTTACAGTAGGTTCCTTAATTTAAATGAACTGCTAAATTTAAAGAGACCTTTGATGAGAAGTGGTTGTAGGGAAGTTGTGCTTGTGGTAGATGTAAGATCCTGCAGTAGGCTAAAAAACCTGAATGGAGCCAAGATGAACAGTGTTAGATACATAGCAAGGGACCATTTTACTTGCAGGTCATGTGGGGTGGTTTACATCCTCAGTTGTGGGTGCATACCAACTAGATGGTATGTAGGACAGACCAGGATGGTTAAAAATAAAGTAATGGAACATCTAGGGGACATCAGAAATCATAGATTAGAGAGTCCCATAGCCCACCACTTCCACATGGCCCATGGGGGTTCAGGAGCTAGTTTATTTTTTGCATCTTGGCAAAACCTTTTTACACACAGGGGGAGGATTTTTTAATAAACTTAGTAATTTGGAAGCCAAATTCATTATTAATTTTAACACACTTCATCCCAAAGGCTTAAATCAGGAACTTAATGTTAATATGAATTACATGCATTTAATAGAGTTCTTTGTTGTGCTATTAGTGTTTTGTTTTTGGTCCTCAACATAGTGTCCCAGGGATACAGATTTTCTTTCCACACTCTTCCAACTCCAAAAGGGTTCCCAGATCTACCTCTAAACCAGTGGGCAGGGGAGCAAAAGGAAGTCCTTTCCCTGCTCTCTGAGGACAATAGAGCACGTTCCTGCAGAACAGAAAGGCCAAGGTTTCTACTCCAGACCTTTCCTGGTACCCAGAAAAGAGGGCACCTGGCGCCTCATCCTTGATCTATACATTCTAAACACCTTCCTGGTAATACCAAAATTCAAAATGCTCACGCTCCAGCAACTGCTACCCATGCTCTCCAAGGATGCTTGGCTGGCCACCCTAGACCTAAAAGAAGCCTACCTCCACATTCCTATCGGGGAATCATGCAGGAAATACCTACATTTCAGGGCAGGATCTGTGCACTTTCAGTTCTCTGCACTTCCCTTTGGCTTATCTACTGCTCCCAGAGTTTTCACAAAATGTCTGGCTCCGGACATTGCCTTTTGCAAAGGAATATCCAAATTTACCCATACTCAGATGACTGCCTAATTCAGGAAGACAGTCAGGAAAAGCTGCTCAAGCACCTGACCTTTGTAAAGTCCCTACTGACCTCCCTAGGGTACACAATCAATGAAAAGAAATCCAAACAAGTACCCACGCAAAGGATTATATTGTTGGGAGCAAGACTGGACACAGCATCCCAGATGGCATTCCTTACACCAGAGAAGCAATCTTACCTGACAGCCTAGTTCTTTCAACTAGCCACCAAACCCCAGTTATCTGCAAGGAAAATCCTGCAAGCTCTGGGGTTCATGGCTTCTTGCTTTCTACTCATTCCAAATGCTAGACTACATATGAGGAAACTTCAATGGTACCTAAAAACCCTTTGGTGTCAACACTATCAGGACCTGGAAATGCTTAAACCCATGATACCTTGCCTCAGAAAAGATTTTCTTTGGTGGGCAGCAGCATGCTCCCACAACAAGGGACTACCTTTCTCACCAGCCCCCCGCCACCCAGACCCTCACCACAGATGCATCAGACTATGCCTGGGGTGCACACCTGGACGGCAGGTGCATACAGGGCCAATGGAGCCCACAGCAAATCCATCTGAACAGCAACCAAAAAGAGATGTTAGCTGTCCAGCACGCATTGACAGCTTTCATGCCCCTTCTCTCACCAGAGGCTCTCCTGATCAAAACAGAAAACACCACTGTGATGTGGTATATCAACAAGCAGGGAGGGACTCGCTCCTACCCTCTGTGCAGGCTGGCCTTGACCCTTTGGCACACAGCCTCTGCCATGCAACTCCACCTGTTAGCACAATTATTGCCAGGTTCCCTAAACTCTGTGGCAGACCACTTGATTTTTCCTCCCTTATTTTAAGCAGTACCCTGGGGATGAGAGGTAGTGGAGGAAAGGCATAGACTGATAGATTGACCCAGGGGAAGGACAGCGCATCCACTTTCCAAGCCATGCAGTGATGCTCCCTGGTGCAGAACTTGCTGAGCTGATGGTTGTTGTGGGAGGCAAAGAGGAGACTGCCACCTAGACACCTGTTCACAATTTTAACAAGTATTACCACCTGCCTCTCTTCTCCAAATCCAGGGCAGAGTTTGCCTCTGCAGTCTTGCAGGTCATCCTAGCCACCCCTAGTCTCCTTGACTGCCTCCACCCATTTCCTCAGCTTTGGGAATCAACCCAAATGTGGTGACTGCAACAGTAAAACACGAAGAGAACATAGTACAGTTGTGTACATTTACCATAAATGCAGATGTTCAAGTGTATTCACTGTTGCAGTCCTGGTTTCCCTCCCTCCATCCCTCCTTTCTTCTGTTTCTCCTTTTATTACCATTCTTCCTTGTTGTTCTCCTTCCCTTTCAAGGGACATATTGGTATTTATTTGTCACTGGTGGGGTTCTTCCACCAGAGCCTGGCCTCCTACTTCGGGTCTCCTGACAGGTTAGGGCAAGAAAAACTGATGTAATGATGTCAGCTGCCTTACTTTGTACTACTGAAGACCTGACGTCAGTCCTCAAGTGACAGCAACCAACACAGAAATACTAAGTCTCTGGTATTCGTGCCGGCCGAGGACTGCCCTGGCAGGGATAACCCAAATGTGATGACTGCAACAGTGAATACACTCGAACATCTACATTTATGGTAAGTGTACACAACTGTACTTTCTGACATCAGTTATATGAATCTCATGCATTGTTTTCTAGCCAGATATATAGGTAGGTGTGATCCAATGTAATATTACATTAATTATAACTGATTTGGAATAATGATCTAAGCTAGGGAATGCTATCCCATTACTGTTCCAAGCTCTAATGTGCCATTTATATGCAATCCTAGGTTTTAAGGGGAACCATACAAATTTAAGTAGCATGGAATCTAATTTTTTTAATAGGTTTTTGGGAGCGGGTAGTATTAGTGACTGTACATAAAACAAAATTTTAGGTAAAATTATTTTAATTAAAGAGAGCATATCCTCCATTGTGAAGAACATTTAATTCCATCTGTAGTTCACTAATGGTGGTTATTAAATTATTGTAGTTTAGTTTAACAGACCCCCCGCGGTGGTGGTGCTGCGGTATCATTATCGCCTCACAGTAAGACGCTGTCCGGTTCGATTCCCAGAGCATCTTCTGCGTGGAGACATGCGTGAATGGGCGTGCCTTCGTTGAAGGTTGTGCATCAGGGCTGGTAACTCGGCACGTAAAAATCAACTACCAATCATTAGCGGGCCGGAGTTCCGCTGTGGCGACCCCTAACCGGGAAAAGCCGAAAGACACAAACAAAGTTTAACAGACTCTTTCCATGTACTTTTTATACTGACACCCAAATATTCTAATACATCATTCTCCCAATTAAACAGACTATTCTCTCTTAGGTTTTTGTTGATCTTTTTGTTAATTAGTAATGTTTTGGATTTATTATGATTACATTTAAGCACTGAAATTTTTTCAAACTTGCTTAAGGTATTTATAACATCATGCAAACAGTAGTCAGTATCACCCAACGTTAACATATCGTCAAATAATTGTATCTTAGGACAATAGCCCTTATTAACTTGAAAGCCTTTTATATTTTGCTTGTTTCTGATATATGTAGCAAAAGGTTCCATTGAAAGAGCAAATAATCATGGTGACAAAGGACAACCTTGTCTAGTTCCCTTGAGGATTTCTAGTGGTGAGGATAGACATGATCCGATTTTCACATAAGCTTGTGTCCCAGTATAAATTTTTATTAATAAGTTGACAAAATCTGCGGAGAATTCAAACCAATCAGAATTCTTTGTAGATAAGACCAGCTAAAAGAATTAAAAGCCTTTTCTATGTCTAGGCCTAAGATTGTAATTTCAATTTTTCCAGGTTTATGGGTACCTTATGATTCAGAACTTCTAAGCATTTTTGATTTAACTTAGTAATGCTACTTTATTTGGTTTTGCATCCATTTTTATCTTGTCTTGTCTAAAAGTTATTTGTCCCACTCTCTCCTTTTTTAAGGTACCAAGATTTTATTCTACCATATATATAAACTTTAAAGGTGTCCCATAGTATAGTATCAGTCACTTCACCATTATCATTTGTTTCCATAAACATGTCTGTTTATTTCATTATCCAGTCCCTAAAGTCATTTAACTTAGTTATGTAAGCAGGAATTCTCTGTAGAAATCTTAAATCATCTGTTTGTGTAGTTAATATAAAGTTTATAGCATTATGGTCTGAAAGTGGACAATTCATAGATACATCACTTATTTTAAAGTATATATTATTTGATACAAATACCTTATCAGTGTTTGTTTGTGTACCAAACCAATATGAATAGTGAGTATAGAATAATGAATAATGTTCTCTTAGACCATGTATATCTTTAAGGTTCATCTGGTCTGTAAAGTCATTTAAATTCTTGGCTTGAGATGTTAGTTTTATTTTACCATTTTTAGAAGTATCAATCCATGATAATAGAAAGTTAAAATCACGTGTTGCTATAATTTCCCCTTTTCATGTAAAGTAATCAGGTCCATATATTTGTCAGCATATTAAGTACTCAGTCCTGGTAACCAGTGTGTATTAATCAAAGTATAATACTTCCTACTGATTTCCAAAATAACCATGCTTAGCATCCCATCTTTATCTGAAATTGTGTCTATAATTCTTGGCATAGTATAAGTATTTTCCATAGAATAAGAGTGCCCCTTCTCTTAGTCTTAAAACATGAATCAGCCAGAATGGTATAGCCATTGAATGAGTATTTTTGTAGATCTTTTTTAATAGATGGGTTTCCTGTAAAAAAATGATCTGTGCTTTATGCATTTTGATATATTTAAGTAAACCACCTCTTTTGACATTATTGTTCAAACCATTAATATTTAAGGCTAAACATTTATAAGCCATTGACTATAATGTGCATGTTATTACTAACTGAAAGACCTTTCTTCCGTGTTGACTTGAAATCTACTGAAAACTTACTTATTGTGGGTGCATAATGTGTATTAAGCACTACTTTCAAAAGCCCAAAACTATTTACAAACATATACACGAAACATAAAATCTGAAGTAGGAGATTCATTTGTCAGCAACCTGTGGGTATGGATCCGATATCGGATCTGAACCGGCATGGTTTATCCAGCTATGGATCCGAGCTCCTAGCTCCTCCCCTCACCCATAATGCCCTGCTCTCCCTACATGACCTCAGATCTAGTTTGCCGCGCATGGTGACAGCTGGATTTTTCCTGAGCTCAGTCATTTTTCTTGTGAAAAATAGATTTTTGTTAGTTTAAATTTAAAATCTGTGTGAAAGTTTTAGGTTTCCTATATATTTTATCTTTTTGGGCTTAATTTACTTTACCTTTTTTTACCCTCCCCTCGCTGGTGCATAGTAGTGTGTGTGAGTTGTCTTTGGGGCCTTGCGTGTGTGTGTAGTTTTTGTACTTTTGTACTTACTTTTTTTTTTTTTTTTTTTTTTACAACAAAAAAAGTAATGTCTGAGGCCCCAAAGCCTATTTTCTCTAAATGCTTTGAGTGTGGCCATAACCTATCTCCTGCTGATGGCCACACTCGGTGCGTTTGATGCCTTGGGGTTGAACACCTCACCTCTGGCTGTTCAATCTGTGCAGGGTTCAACCCCAGGGCATTGAAGGCGAGGTCGAAGCTGGTCTTGGCGGGACTCTTGCCCCGGACTAACCGGCCCCGCCATTAGTAGTTACTGTTCCGGCAGTTCCTGCCTTGCTCCCCCCCTCCTCCCGGGATTCAAACTGCCTCTAAGGGTTGGGAGGAAGCCAGGAAGAAGGACTGGAGAGAAACAAGCTGGCGGGCCTAGACCTCCGCTTCTCCTCCGGCCTCTCAGGCTGCTGGCTCTCCTCCTCTCGGTCTCCTTGTTTTCACGGAGCCTGAGGATGAGAGACCGACCTCCTTCGAGGCTATGGCTCGGCACTCAAGGCCTACCTCGGTGGCCTCTCGATGATGATCTGGACTGGATGATGCGAAGGTTCATCCAGGCCCAGATGCAGATGCTCCTGCTCCCCCTCTGGGGAGCTCAACCTCATTTTCAAGCCCATAGCTCCTTCTCCGCTACCGGCACCGGGGTTGAGCACTCGAGCCGGGGTGGGTCGGCAGCGACAGTACTGGGTGCCGGATCCGACCCTGCCCTTTGTCGGATCCGACCTCTCAGAGCCTTGGCCCGAGCCCGGATCTGAGGACTCAGTGTACCCCGGCTGGCGCCAGCTCGATCACTCATCGGATCCGAGGGGAGATTTCGGATCTATTGATTGCGGGGGGCCCCCCTCGGGGCTCTGAGTGTGGGGAGGCTCTGTTTGAGGGCATCCGGACCCCGGCCCTTGCTCCGTCCCGCACTCCATCTGCTCTGGGCCAGGCTTCCATCACCCGGCCACTGGGACAGCCACTGCCCCAAGCAGTCCCCTTGGATCTGGACATTGCTGGTGAGGGCTCCTCGGACAGCCCCTCGAGCATACGAGAAGCACCTGTAAGAGGAGGCACATAGACTCCCCCGAGTCTTTAACTGAAGACACTGACTTGGAGGAAGGGGAAGGCTCCCCAAGATCACCCTCTGAGGATGTCTCCTTTGGAGACATCATGGATCAGAGGTGGGTGGTCTGCCCCAAAGTCTTCCTCGGACGAGTCCGTGTTCTTGGAGGCATTTGAAGCGGGCCCGTCTACCTCTTGGGTGTCCCCTCCTGCCGACCTCCCGGTGGACCTTATTACCACCAGGGTGTGGAAGGAACCGGACACCGTGGAGCCAATCCCCAAGAGGCCCGACAGGATCCTTAGCCCCCCTGCTGACCATGCCCAGTGGAGCAAGGGACCCCCGGTAGATACCATGTTGTCGGCAGCAGCCACTAAGATGGAACTCGCCCAGGAGAGTCCCTCAGTCCATCCCCTGAGCAAGGAGTCTCGGATGATGGACCGTTTGGGGAAGCGAATGTTTAGTTCAGCGACCTTCTCAGTGAGTCATTAGGATGCAATCTTTTCAAGGAATACGCCCATCCCCAGAGTCCATGTCGGAGGAGGACAAACTTATGCACTCCACCCGTATGGCCACTCTTCGTTCTGTGACCAACACCTCTATCACGGTTGCGCCCCTTCTACGAGGGAGCGGGCTAGAGCTGCAGGAGCGGGCCTAGTTACAAGACGCCAGGCCTGGCTCCGCCACTGCAATTTTACGGAGCCCTTTACGCTCTTTAATGATGGCGCCAGTAGTTCCACGGTCAAAGTTCAGCTGGCGGCCATATCTCATTACCATGTTGGTCATGATTCAGGGTCTCTTATGTCAGCTAAGTTATGCAAAACCTTCTAAAGGCACCTTTTGCTCAGACCCCTGTCAAAAGCGGTTCCCCGTGGGATCTTTCCTTGGTACTTCAGGCCTTGACCGCTCCCCTTGAACCTCGCGGCCACAGTCGATCTTAAATTCTTGTCCTTTAAGACTGCTTTTTTGGTAGCCATTACTTCGGCTAAGAGAGTTTCTGAACTTCAGGCCCTGTCCATGAAACCGCCTTATTTGATCTTTCATCCGGACCGGGTGTGCCTCAGGATCAATCCCTCCTTTTTCCTAAAGTACGAACATTAATCAGTCCGTCAACCTCCCTGTTTTCTTTCCTAAGTATCAAAACAAAGGCGAATACAAGCTGCATTCCTTGGATGTTCACAGGCAGCTTCGTTTTAACCTTCATAGGACAGCTGGTCATAGGCAATCAGACCAGTTGTTCATTTCTTTTGCCAAATTCAATCTGGTTAAACCAATTTCCAAAGTTTCTTTGTCACGCTGGATTTCTCAGTGTATTTTGTTGGCGTACCAAGCCTCTGGGAGGCCCGCACTGAGGGAGTCCATGCTCATTCGACCCGGTCTGTCTCTACTTCAGCCTTTAAGTCTAGGGTTCCTCTGGATGACATTTGTTCAGCAGCCACTTGGGCTTCATCTCATACCTTTATTACTCATTACAAGCTGGACAGCATCCTTTGGCTCCGCGGTGCTCCGGAATATCCTTCCATGATGGCCACCAAAGATTCAGGTAGCTGGGGACTCTGTCCCACAGGTTGCTGACAAATGAATCTCCTACTTCAGATTTAGAAGTTATGTACTTACCATAACGTTCCATCTGAGTAGGTGGATTCATTGTCTGCAACCATCACCTATCCCCCTGGCCTTGTCAGTTCCTGCATAGGGTGTGTTACCCTTTAGTTAGGGTAGTTGTTGCAGGGCAGACTCGATCTGAGGTCATGTAGGGAGAGCAGGGCATTATGGGTGAGGGGAGGAGCTAGGAGCTCGGATCCATAGCTGGATAAACCATGCGCAGACAAATGAATCCACCTACTCAGATGGAACGTTATGGTAAGTACATAACTTCTAAGTTTCTGGTTTAGTTAAAAACTTAACTAAACCATCCATCCACCACCGCTCCAATACCAAACGACACAAATTATCCATCTCTGGTTAGAATGTAGTATAAAAACAAAAAAGAAAAGCATTATGAAAGCAACTAAAGAAATCTGAATCCATGAAATATACATTAGAATGAGAGTGTCCAAAATATCTGAAGCTATATGAATGTCACATATGATAATTGCACCTCTAGCAAATAGATATGCCAGAAATACACATCAGATCAAAGTATTTATAAAGGTTAAGATGAATGTCATTATTTCCAAGTCTTTTCAAGAAGCATCAGATAATTTAACCATTTTGTCAGTCCTCTATCTAACATTTTTCATGTAAGGATATGTTGAATATATAACTATTATATTTTGCAATTATACACATACTACTCATATGTATTAACAATATCTATGTTGACGTCTTTCATCAGGAAGGGGGGTGGGCCTCACAACACTCTGTTTAGTTATGTAACATAGGTCTGATGTTAATATGCATAATGAGTTTTCTAATGCAGCTCCTAGTTCACTTGATGTCATTTAGACGTTCTTTGTGTTTCACTGTTGCAGTCATTACATTTGGGTAATCTGCTGGCAGGTTGCCCTCAGTCGGCCTGATTAACAAAGTCTTGGGGCCTGCGTCGGTTGCTGTCCCTTCTTCCATGACGTCAGGTCGTCAGGGGTATAAAACATGTAGCCGACACCATTACATCAGTCTTTCTTAAGCAGAAGCAGTTCGTAAGTGCCGGTCAGCCGACTCCTGAAATTTTCGTTTTCGAGTTTCAGAACCGAAGTCTTCAACTAAAGCTAAGTACCCCATTAGGGAAACTTTTTTTTGCTCCTTACCGATGTCAGTAAAAGTTAATAACTGCATTACTTGTGGAAAGCAAATACCTCATAAAGATTTTCATTCGTACTGTATTCCTTGCCCAGGCCCTGGCCACAACATACTTTTCTGTCGGTTTTGTGCTTTATTTAATCCGCGCACTGTCTGTCGTCGGTATATTTTCGCCTCTAAATATTTTGGTTCTCAGTTTAATTATCCAGAAATGTCATCGGTTAGCCATCTGACTACTGGGATTCCTTAAAAAAACAAAGATAAAGACAGAGACAGGCTGCCGAGGTCCAAAACTGCCGACGACGCTTCTCCTAAACCAGTCGCCAGTTTGCCGGTACTTAGTGATGTGCTTTCGCAGCCCCTGATACCCACTACTTCTGATTCGCAGGCCTCTACTGAGACCCATTCAAAGTCCGGTATGCCGCGAGATGCTTCAACTATGGAACCCACGGATGTCACTACCTTGGATGGGTCTGGAGCCGCTGTGCGGGCCCCTGCTTCTGAGGGTGTATTCAGGCCTATGGACTTGCATATTAAACCGATGCCTCCTTCTTTACTTAAGCCTAAATCTCGATCCATGTCTAAAAAACCGACACCCAGGCCACATGCTCAGGCCTCTAGGCCTAAAAAAGAAATGTTAAGAATAGCTGAAGATCTAATAACTCTAACCAGGGGTAGCCAACCCCCCCCCCCCCCACACACACACACACACCTTCTAAGAGGCATAGGAGTGAAGTTGATTATGAATCTTCTGATCAGGATTCTGTTTTTTTTCCTGACTCTTCTGATGATCTGGATTTGCCCTTACCTCCTTATGAGGATTCTGATGCAGAGGACTCTATTCCCTCTGCTTCCCCTCTTGAGGATTTTTCTTTTGGGGAAACCTTACATACTCTAAGGGAGCATTTTCACTGGGAAAGCCAGGATTTTTCTGATTCAAAAAAGAGGCTTAGGGATTTCCTTCTACCTCAGTATAGGCCTTTAGCTATTCCTCCTGTACTAGACATTGTTGATGATGCTTTCTCTGAATCTAATTTGGCCCCTGATTCCCTGCCTCCTGCTCCCAGAAAACGTGACAGATACTACAGGGTCCCCGAGTCCCACAAATTCCTTTTCAAGAATCCTATTGCAGATCCAGAGACTATTTCACAGGGACCTAAGGGCATTAAGGCTTCTACTGCTAAAAATCCTACCCCTTCTGATAGAGACTCCAGGGTGCTGGATAGATTGGGGTAAGAAGGTTTACACTTCTGCAACCTTGGCCATTAGGGCTTTAAACTGCCAGTTTCATATGTTAAAATATCAACAACATGTTATTACACTGCTTAAACAGAAAATGATGTTGATTCCTGACTGTGTGGAAAATAAAAAATTAGAGGATTTAATGCATTCTGCCAAACAAGTTGAAAAACATACTTTGCAATGTGGTTTTGATTCATTAGAGGCCTCTTGCAGGGCTGCTGTTACTGGGTCTGTGCTCAGAAGGCATGCTTGGCTTAAGGAGCAATCTTTGCCTGATCATGTTAAAGCTAAATTGTTGGATGCTCCTTTAAATCAGGACCGCCTGTTTGGCAACAAGGCTGAGGAAGTTCTTAAAAAGATGGAAGATAAAGCTAAATCTATGCAAACTGTTAAAGATTGTTTACAAGTTCAGCCTCCTAGATTTAGTAGGCACTGGCCCTCTAAGAATTGGTCCTTTCCAGCAAACACTCCAGGTTTCAGTCCCAGGGGACTCTCAGAACTAAGCAGTGGGGGGGCCTCCACTTCCAAGTCTTGGAATAATAAGACTCCACCTATGGTAAACTGTCTCAATGACTTCCTTTTAACATTTCCAAGCACTTATCAACTGACTGCCTCTTTGGGGGGAAAGATTGCTCTTCATGCAAAGAATTGAGAACTCATTACCCAGGACAAATGGGTTTTAAATGTAGTGTCCCAGGGATACAGATTTCACTTCCACACATTGCCAACATCAAGTGGGTGGCCGGACCTACCCTCAAATCAGTGGGCAGAGGCCCAAAAACAAGTACTTTCTCTCGTAAGCATGGGGGCTATTCAACTGGTACCAGAAGAGGAAAAGGGACAAGGTTTCTACTCAAGACTTTTCCTGGTACCCAGAAAAGACAATTCATGGTGTCCTATCCTGGACCTGTCTACTCTAAACACCTTTTTGGAGATTCCAAAATTCAAGATGCTGACTCTTCACCAGTTACTTCCTGTGCTAGGCAAAGATGCCTGGTTGGCAACACTAGATTTAAAAGAAGCATACCTGCACATCCCAATCAGGGAATCATGCAGAAGATACCTACGCTTCAAAGCAGGCTACACGCACTATCAGTTCTTTGCACTGTCCTTTGGCTTATCTACTGCGCCCAGGGTATTCACAAAGTGCCTAGCTCCAGTTATTGCATTTTGCAGGCAAAGAAATATTCAAATATATCTATACTTTGACGATTGTCTAATTCAGGCAGAAAGCCAGGACATACGTTTGAGTCATCTAGCCTTTGTACAAAGGGTTCTAACTTGTCTGGGGTACACCATAAACGAAAAGAAATCACACCTGGTACCCTGTCAACAAATTATATTCCTGGGAGCAAGCTTGAATACAACTTCCCAGATGGCTTACCTCACGCCAGAAAAGCAAATTAATTTGGCAACCTACTTCAAACAAGTGGCCACAAAAACCCTTCTATCTGCAAGACAAATACTGCGAGCCTTGGGGTTCATGGCCTCCTGCATTCTTCTAATTCCATATGCAAGACTTCATATGAGGAAACTACAATGGTATCTAAAAATCCTATGGTGTCAACATTCTCAAGACCTAGAAACAATGATTCCTATCATACCTTGCCTACGCCTAGAGTCCCTTTGGTGGGCAGAGGCCTGCCACCAAAACAAGGGACTACCTTTCATGCCACCCCCTGCCGCCCAAACCCTAACAACAGATGCATCAGACTTTGCATGGGGGGCAGGGAAGTGCATTCAGGGCAAATGGAACCCAAGTCAAATGCACCTGCATATCAATCAAAAGGAAATGTTAGCTGTACAGAATGCTCTGACAGCCTTCAAGGACCACATTCTTCCAGGACAACTAATGGTAAAGATGGACAACACCACTGTTATGTGGTACATAAACAAGCAGGGGGGTACACATTCTTACCCCCTCTGCAGACTAGCCATGACATTGTGGAACACAGCCTTGCTCTACCAAGTGCACCTACAAGCTCAATTCCTGCCAGGAAAATTAAATACACTGGCAGATGGACTAAGCAGAAACGTCATGGACCCACACGAGTGGAAACTGAAACCAAGGATTTTCAACATGTTGACAAGCAAATGAGGGAGCCCAGATATAGACCTGTTTGCCTCTCCCCAGAAGTACCAATTGGACAAATTTTGCACAAGGACTCCCCACAAACAAGGCTGGAAAGTGGATGCTCTGTCCTTCAGCTGGAAAAACTGTGCCTTCCCCCCTCTGCCTGTGCTCTCCAAAGTACTACTAAAATCAAACAGGACAAACCAAGGATGATTTTGATTGCTCCAGATTGGTCGTGTCAACACTGGTAACCCCTCCTGTGCAGTGTGTCATTGTTATCTCCAGGGCACCTGCCTCAGACTCCATCCCTGCTATCTCAGCAGGAGAGCCAGATTCTGCACCCTTAGCTTCCAACACTGAACCTTGCAGCCTGGCTAATTACTTAATCTCTCCTTTACCATCCCTCAACAAACCTGTGATGGATATCATTTTAGACGCAAGGAGGCCTAGTACTAGAAAATCTTATGCTGAAAAATGGAAAAGATTCTGTGCCTGGAGCCAATCTCAAGGGATGAGCACAGCAGTGCCCAGTTTACCTCAGATTTTACAATACTTAACTGAGATGCTACACAAGGGCCTGTCTTTTTCCTCCATTAAAATCCATGCCTCAGCCATTTCAGCTCATTATAACACAAAACCTCCCCTCTTCTCTCATCCACTGCTCAAGCAGTTCCTCAGAGGGGCCAAACATTTTAGACCACCCAGGAGAGCTCCAGCTCCAGCCTAGGACCTTAACTTTGTCTTGGAGAAACTCGCTTTACCTCCTTTTGAGCCAGCTGCTACTGCAGACTTAAATTTTTTTTATTGGAAAACAGCTTTCCTTTTAGCAATCACTTCAGCTAGAAGGGTATCTGCATTTACAGGCCCGTATGGCAGTGGAGCCTTTCATCATCATTCATGCAGACAGGGTGTCCCTCAGAACCAATCCATCCTTCATGCCCAAGGTGGTATCCAGTGTGGCTCTTAATCAGTTCATTCATTTGCCAACCTTCTTTCCCAATCCACAGAATAAAGGGGAATGGATACTGCATTCCTTAGATGTGCACAGACAACTTAGATTCTACTTGGACAGGACTAAACCACAAAGGAAAACAACTTCTGGTGGCATTTGCTGCAGGGGCAGAGGGGAAGGCTATTTCAAAGTAAACCATTTCTAAATGGATAAGCCATTGCATTAATTTCTGCTATAAGCACCATGGAAAACCTATCACCCAGGGGATCAGACCTCACTCCACCAGGGCTGCATCTACCTCTACAGCCTTTCTCAGAGGCATCCCTACCTGGGACATCCTAGAAGCTGCTACCTGGAGTTCTGTGCATACTTTCACCAAGCATTATCATTTGCCAATTTTCTCTAAATCAAGAGCTGGCTTTGCCACTACAATCTTGCAGGGCCTTATAGTTGGCCCTAATGCTATTTAAATTCCTCCTCCCAACCATAGCTTTGGGAATCTACCCAAATGTAATGACTGCAACAGTGAAACAAGAAGAACATAGTACAATTGTGTGTACACTTAATGTAGATGTTCGAGTGTATTCACTGTTGCAGTCCCGGTTACCCTCCCTCCAGCCGCCTAACGTATTTTGGCTATACCCCTACTTTCCTTTACTATCCTTAAAAGCCTTTTTGGTGTATTTTCTTTTTTGTTGGAGGTATATCTTTGTGCATTTATGTTTAATTGCTTTCTGTTAGGGGGGGCACCTGACATCTGGGGCAAGAAATCTGATGTAATGGCATCGGCTGCATGTTTTATACCCCTGACGACCTGATGTCATGGAAGAAGGGACAGCAACCGACGCAGGACCCATGACTTTGTTAATCAGGCCGACTGAGGGCTACCTGCAAGCAGGTAACCGAAATGTAATGACTGCAACAGTGAATACACTCGAAAATCTACATTTATGGTAAGTGTACACAACTGTACTTTACTAATAGTATCATTGAATCTGCAGAATGTATGCATCTGTAAGAGAACATAAGCATTTTCAAAGGAGTTAAACACTTTTATCAGAGCTAATTATTTACCATTTAAAGTATCTAGTGAAGGATAACAGAATTTCAAGAGAAAAGAATTTTAAGTACAACCGTTTAACAAGTTCAAAAGGTCAAATGATGTCATCACTGTTGTTTCCTCAAGCTGCAGCTTCATAAACTTGTTAAAAAGTATCTAAATAGGCTCATGCACAACAGAAGTTGTCTCTAGTGAAGAAAAAAGCATTTTCGGCGGGAGATTCAGATCTTGAAGCTTTTAGAGTTTACAGAAAGCAGGAAAAAACACTGAAGCTGCCTTGTCGATGCATGTCATGAATCTCCACAATGAGAACAGTCACACAGACGACCAATTTCCTCACAAAACATCAACATCATGAAAAAATTAACCCTTTCATATAAAAACACCTATTTAGAAGTAACAACAGCTACCTCAAATCAGAAGTCATATTATAACATTTCAATCATTTACCCAACGGTTAACCAGGCCACAGAGAGAGAGAAAGGAACCTTATATATATATATATATATATATATATATATATATATATATATATATATATATATATATATATATATTAATGTGTACTGTATTAATGTTTAAATGTATCTAAACAAAGAGTCTAAAACATCTTGTTAGGAAACACTAATCAGAAACATCTTGTTATCCCACCACTGACCCAGTAGAAAAAAATGCACTTTGGTATTAAGTCAAATTAGAAGACATGCATCATTTGTAGTTATTTAAATGGGAAAAGTATGTAAAGTACTTATAATGGGGAAAGGAGAGAAAAGGAACACTGGTAACAAAAAAGAATAGGAAGAAAAGAGAGAGAGGATATTATTTAAATCATTAGTACTATATGTAATTAGAAGTAGATCTAGAAAGGAAAAGAGAAAGTTAATAATAAAATTGATTCACATTACCTTACAGCATAGAGACTTTCCAGAGTCAAATATATTATGATTCATAAAACAAAGCATTTAAAATTAGAAGGAATTTATTCATTTGTCCTTTTAGTTTCTTTGTTTTGTTTGCTCCTTCCTTCACTGACCATCTATTTTTTGTTGCCTGTCTCTTCAAACTCTGGGGTGACCATTCTATTTCTTCTTTGTCAGACAGCATTTTCTTCTTTTGGATACATTCTGCTGCTTCTTGTAGGGAATCAAGATCTTCACTCCTTCTGGCAAGGTGATTTTTATTTTTGCAGGATGAAGAATTTGAGCTTTAATATTGGCTTTTTTCAAGGACTTAATTAGAGGAACACGCTCCTTTCTTCTGGATATGACTGTAGAGGTGTAGTCATTGTAAAAACAAATAACTTTTTCACCCATCTTGATATGGGAATTAGTCCAAGCTGATTTCAACACTAAGTCCTTGTTTTGCGAGGAAAGAAATCTAACTATTATAGACCTGGGGTTAGATGAACTCAGAGATGAAGCTGGATTTGCCAGGGACCAATGAACTCTCTCAGTTCTAAAAGAGAGGGATTCAGGCATGTTTAGTGCAGATGAAAACCACTTATTGAGGAAATGAATCAAGTTAGCACCCTCTTCTTTCTCAGGAATTCCATATATTCTTATGTTATTCCTCCTTGATCTACTTTCAAGGTCTTCCAGTTTCTCAATCAGCCTGGTGTTTTATTTCAGAAGAAATTCATTTTGATGTTCATTTTCTGTCACTCTAGTATCTAGGTCAGTTACTATTTCCTGTAAGGCAAGAATCTGTTCAGATTGTTTGTTTTTTGTACTATTCCATTTAGAAGTTCCAGTTGTTTACTGCATTCTTGTTTGATAATATCCATTTTGTTTTTGAATGTGTCCATTTTTAGTGACAGTTGTTGGATATTTGTTATTATAAGATGTAGTTCGTTCTTCACTGCACTCTCCTGGTGTGGGTTCTTCAAGTTGCTCTTCTTGAGATCTCCAGTAGAAAATTTCTTGACAGGAATAATTAAAAAATTCTCTTGACTATGTATTAATTTTTAGAAAATAATAAAGAGTCTATGTTAATCTAACTTTTAATATACTTGTAGTTAGATTTTTCTAAAAAGTAAAGTATATTTCCTGTCAGGATATTAAAATCTAAGCAGAGCTATGGATTTCTGCTGCTGTCAGACTGGCATCATGGCCATGCCCCTCTACTAACCACATATTCTTGATTTGCAGTATATGATTGGGGATGCATAGAACACTTTCCTTTGTAACCTTGTACTAAGGCATTTGCTAAACTTATCAAACAGGGTCTCATCCTATGCAAGGAGGATCATAGAAGTCTTCCCTGACAAATCTATATTCCTAGAAATATGCTGAGGTATTGTCTTTGCCTGAATCTGAACAGTTAGTGGAAGCTACCCAGAAATGCAATTTGTAATTTAGCTCGTAATTCTCTACAGTTTAGGATTGCCTGTTTTTTTTAACACCAGCTGCTACTTTTGTGTGCATATTACAATTGCTTTTTTTGGTTTTCCTAGTTTGTCTCTCATCTGAGTTGGAATCTAGATTTGCTAGGTTTCCCCTTTAATCCTTTAGTTTGACATAAACTTTTTAATCACACTGTAGATTATTTGACTTGTATTTTTAGTACTTTTCTTAGCATCAAAGCAGGCAAAATCTGATTACCTTGACTATTCACCATCTGCAAAATATCATTTAGATTCTGAGTCAGATTACATATATGCATTTATCGTAGCCATCTTTCTTTAGTGCTGGGTTTCTTGACCATGTTCTGTGTTCAACTGTTATGTCCCTGGTATCAGGTCATACCTTTACAGAAGCTAACATATTATAACTTGCAACTGTCAGCTATTTCAGATTAGCTTTCTTGTTTGGCTTGCTGTTCTCTGTCTGCATTTGATTTTGGATTGAAGTTACTCATTTAAGGTTTGGTTACTTCTGTTTTTTATCTTTTTCGTATATTGCTTTTTGTTTTAAGTTTTTTGTTCTTTTTGGAGTTTTAAGATGCCTTGGCTAGGGTAAGTTAGAAAATAATTATTTTGCTAACAGTGAATAACATCCAGCTAATTAGTAGGAGGAGCTGAGAAATAACATTCCTCATTTAACTACAGATATTTAGTGTCATCTTTATTTAGCTGTAGTACTTGATTGACATGCTGTTCTCTGCCTGACTATTGCTGATCTCTGTTTCCGTTTGATTTTTCCCACCCACTCGCCCTGCTGCTATTGTACTTTTATACTTGGTAGCTTTTCAGTTCCCACTCCTAATATAAATCTGATTTTGGATACTCCTCCCAATCTCATCTAATCAGCTCACTGTACTGAGCACGGAGAGGTCTGTTGGTTCTCTAAACTCTCTGGCAGACCACTTAAGCAGAAATCTTCTGGACCCACACGAGTGGCAGCTAAACAAAAGAATCTTCACCCAAATAACTCAGAAATGGGGCGCCCCGAAGGTCGACCTCTTTGCCTCCCACACCAACCATCAGCTCAGCAAGTTCTGCACCAAGGAGCATCACTTTTGAGAAGGCCCCCCCCCCCCCCTTAGTATCTCAAACTTGAATTATCTTCCATTTCCTACCTTCACACCTACTGTAAAAATGCACATTATTCAGCTGATTTTACTGTATTTGTGCTTCTTCCTACTTTATTTAGCTTTTTGCTGCACATTCTTTAAAGAGTTCAGTTGCATTTAATCTGCTACAGTTATTACTGGTTGTTAGTAGCCTGATTACATTGCAACTTTTATTCTAAGCCTCTTAGTTTTGATTTAGGTACTTGGGTTCCAGAACAGTTCCTTTATATTAGGAAAGTTTGTGGTCTACACTTTTGTAGCAGGAGAGGATAGCCTGTGTACTTCTGCACTGGGAATTGCTGGTTGTTGGCTTATTGTGTCTATTATTCTGAAAGCATTTTAGTTCTGGTTTAAGCACTTGGGCTTCAAACCACTTATTTTACATTTAAACGGTTTGTGGCCTACACTCTTATGGTAGTAGAGTGTAGACTCCACCCTTCTGAGCTGGGAATTACTGGTGAAGGCATATTGTGCCTGTTATTCTAAGTATCTTTGTTCTGAGTTAAGCACTTAAGCTCCAAACCAGTTATTTTATATTTGGAAGGTTTGTAGTCTACATTGTTGTGGCAGGAAATGATGGCCTATGCCCTTCTGAGCTGGGAATTGCTAGTTGAAGGCTTATTGTGTCTGTTATTCTAAAAGTGTTTTAGCTCTGGTTTAAGCACTTGGGCTCCAAACCAGTTATTTTACCTTAAGAAAGTTTGCGATGTACACTGTTGTGGCATTACTGTCTAGACAGATTTTAGAGTATCTATTTGCGCATAGCTGAGCATTGCTCATCAAGATCATTGTCTTATTGACCTATCCAATATTTAAATTTCCCTCACTCCTCCCTGATAGAGCCATAGCAATGGATATGTACTTCCTGACTCTCTCTGTGGCCATTCTGGTTGAGATGGGTATTCTGAAGAATTATAGCAATTGTCTCATATACATCGACAACCCACTTATTCTTAATAAAGTATGTGAAAGGTGTAAATACCCTTTAGCGCTGGAGGCAAAACTCTCTCATACAACCAAAACTATTCCTGTAGAGGTTGTCAGTGACACTTGCACCATGCTTGCTGCACAGGGTAAAGACCATACACATAAAACTGCTTATGCTGAGGCACTTACAGGTAACCTTCCTAAAACACTAAGACCTCCTGCACAGTACAGTCAAAGAAAGGGTCCTCCGCCGTCATGTAAGCACTCCTTTAAATCACCATCCAGAACTACAGAAAGTAACACTGTATCCAGTATCTCTACTGCTAGGCCCATAAAGCAAACCAGCACACAGCCAAATTTCCTGGTCATTGGTGATTCTGTAGTGTGCCACACCAATGTGTCCCTCACCAGACCGAGTAAGGAAAGTCACGATTAGCTGCCTTTCCAGGTCTAGGATCTGTCAAGTCACACAGGCTCTCAAGTCATTGAGCTGCAGGTACCAGTATGACTCTGTTATAGTCCATGTGGGTGTTAATAACCTGAGACATACCTCCTTTGATTATATGAAGAGAGACATGATTGTGTGTCTCAGGCATGTATGAGCCTAGCACTTAGCATCATACTGCCTTCTCCAGGGATGATGTCACATTACCAACAGAAAATGATTAATTTTTAACAACTGGTTTACCTTCTGCTGTCAGTTCAAGAGGGTACAATATTTGATGGCCTCAGAGGACATGGTTGATAGACCATGCTGCTTTGCCAGAGATGGTCTGCAAATATCCCCTCTAGGCTTTTGGATATTGGCAAAGACCTTTTCCACCCCCATAGTGACTTTTTTATGCAATGCTAGACTAATAAACCTACTGACTTAACTGAACCTATGAAGGAATATCTGAAGATGGTACTGCTCAATGCTAGAAGTCTTAATAAAAAACTCCACTCCCTGCAAGCCTTCTTGTCCCTGGAGAGTGTAGACATCTGTGTAGTAACTGAGATATGGTTTAAAGTCACGGAGAGTACCCCAGCAATGCAGGGTTATAATGCCTTTTACACCTTTAGACCAGCTACTGCACAAGAGGGAACTAAAGGTGGAGGAGTCTCAGTCTATATTAAAACCAAATTGACATCCAGATTAGTTAAACTGTATGACCCACTGGACCTAATACATGTGCATCTCATCATAAACAGGGTTTGTACCATGTCCTTGCAACCTATGGGTCCTCCCTCCATGTCTCGGAAAACCATACAGCTTATCTCAATGTAATATAGTTCCTCACTGTTCAACCTCTATAGATTGTGAATCCTACACTTCTAATGCAGATGCCCAGTGATTCTTAAACTTTGCCAGTACAGCATCTCTCCCAATGTAATGTCTTCACTCATCAGATCTAACAATAAGGCAGTATTACTTGAAATAAAAATTAAAATGCTGAGCTATTTATAAAATGTAGAGCAAGCTATGCCCTATTAAGAAAAAGACAAACTCAAAAGACAAGCCACCCTGGTAGGAGGAACAAAGCCATACATACTAAAAGCCCCCTACCAATCTAAACAGGCAGCTAAGAGAGTTAATTAATACTTCAGAGGCTAAATTTGAAGAAAAAAATAGTTTGTCAGGCAAAGAACAACCCCAATGTTTCTACAGCTATGTTTGTAACCTTAAAAGAAATACACAACAGTGCACAATACTTATTGTAACTGGCATCAACCACACTGAAACGGAGACCATTCCCAAGCTTTCGGCTGACAGGTTCAGGTCAAACTCCCCCCTCCCACCTGATAGTCCAAAGGAAATACCACACACCACAATCCCCCGCAACCATTACTAGGGTACTTTCCAAGGCCAAAAACACTGCATTGATGGGCCCCAATTACATCCCAAGATGTTTAATAATGTGAAACATGACTTCTCTGGTCCACTTGAATCACTTTTCAACTGGAGTCTGCAGTCAGGTTTTATGCCCAAGGAGTGGAAGATGGCTACAGTCATTCTCCTGCACAGAGGAGGTCCAACCACTGATCTGGGAAACTACAGGCCCACAAGTCTTACTTGATATATGAGGATGTAGGTAACCTGCAAATGCTGGACCCATCACAGTTCATCTTTTTTAAAGGAAGGTTATGCTTATTAAATTTGGCGGACCTTTTCCTCAACCTAGACAAGACTTTCTATACAATACCCCACTCAGGTATTTTAGATAGACTCACTAATTTAGGTATAAGCCTTTTATCACCCATTGGATAGATAGCTGGCTCACTGATAGGACCCTGGAGGTCAAAATAGTTGAGTCCACCTCCACCAAGAGGCCAGTCAGTAGCTGAGTCCCCCAGGATTGGTACTGGAACCATTCTTTCTTCAAAAAGGTCTCTCTCTAACTAACAAATGGTGCCAAAGCAATGATCTTAAACTCAATGCTAAGAAATGCATAATTTAACCTTCTGAAGTCAAGTATCCCAGCTAATTACCATGTTGACAATATGCCCCTAAGAATCAACCCAGTGGTCAGGGAGCTGGATATACATATAAGACAGTAACTTTACCTTTGACCACCAAGTGGCCACAGTGCTGAGGAAATCCTTTTATGTCACACAACGTATAAGTAAGAGCATGGCATCTAGATCCAAAGAGGTCATTATCCCACTGTAGTTCGGCTTATCAGACCTATCATAGAGTATAGTGCTCCCTTTGGTATATACGTGACCAGGCATATGCAGCAGCTAGAGCGATCTCAGAGGTTCCTTACAAAATGAATACAAGGTGTAACAAACTTGCCTTATGCAGAGTGCCTTAAAGCCCTTTCCCTCTACTCAATCTCCTATAGATTGCAGAAGGGTGATCTGTGTCTGGCTTATAAGGCATCCACTGATCCCACACTTAAGAATCTCTTACATATTCGTAAGTTAGAGTACAAGAAATACAAGGTCTAGGAACCTGAATTTTGCCTGTGATTTAAACAGAACATGCTGGAGAGACAGATATATGTCCCATATGTACCTCTCATGTGGAGCAGGCTTCCCATTCATGTGAAACTAAGTTTGTCTATTACCCAGTTTAAGTGCATCCTAGACCAGTGGATGGAGAATAGGAAATTTACATTAGGCTTGGCACCCATGTCCCTTATGGACAGGGGTAGTTTATAAATTCAGGGCCCCCAGTGGCCTATTGGATACAGGACATCATTATTCTTGAGGGAAACCTTGGCAAGGCTTAGAAAGCCCCCCCGGGTCATTAGCCTAGTAACAATCTATGCAATCTATAAAGTTTAGTCTTTTTTTCGTCTGATGCTCATAAATAGCATATTGGCAGCTGTACTTTTATTTTCACTGTCTTTTAACTTTAAATTCTTTTAAATTTTCTGTTTATTGGAGGTTATCATCATTGTAAAACCTGGAATATTCCAACAATGCTGTCACTGCCTTAATGTTTTTTATCTTAATACCAACTTTTCCCTTAAGAAACATTTCAAAGCAAATTCTTAGTGATCAAGAAAGCAAGTTTAGCAGAGAAAATAATACCAGGTGTAATAAGTTTTGCTATAGTCGGACTGCACTAATTACACACAAATCATTACCTTCTTTAGGTAATAATTATAAGACACTGCTCTTTCTGTTTTCTTAGCTAAAATACAGGCTGCAACACTGACGCAACTAGCCTTCAACATGATGTCAACCTCGCAGAATGAAGCAGGTGGTGAATTTTCTGTTTAGCCAGTATTACTTGGATAAGAATGCTACAACCATATACTAGAAAATGAGCAGCAAAAGCTTTTTTTCTTAACAATAATGTGCAAAGCATTCTCTGAAATCCAAGTTGCAGAGCATAAGACATTTGTAGCTACTCTTGGCAATGCTAAAACCTAGACATTTGCACTATGTTAATGTGCATTACTGAGCAATTGGCTACGTAATCAAGTCTAGTTAGAACTTGGCACTGAAATGTATGAATGAGACACAGCCATTAGCTGCATTGTAAGCACTATACCATATGTAAATGATAAATTAATCATTTAAACAGTGTCCACTGCACAGAGGCCTTAGTATTTAACCAGTGATAAATTAATCATTTAAACAGTGTCCACTGCACAGAGGCCTTAGTATTTAACCAGTTTATCCCTTTTTGGCAAAGAGGAGCCTCATTTGTGTTTTGTTTTACCTGGCAAATTAAGAACTGTTGTCATAATCCTCAACCTCTCAATGCAAGAAATCTGGGGGGAACAAAGGCCCAAAATCGGGACAGATTTTAAATATTGCTCCTATAAACTTAAAAAGTTACTAAAATAACGGGTTTTGAATTACGTATTTTCTGAAAGATATGAAATCTGAAACTCAAATGTCTGCCATTACTTAGTATCATTTAGTGACTTTAGTCCTCAACAATTTGCCAGTGAATCACAGATTTTATGAGGAACAAACCAAAAACATGAACGCGAAAATCTGGGCAGTTGAGAGGTATGATTGGCGTTCATTCTTTGTTTTCCAGAGTTAACAAATAACCAACACTCTGTTATTAGGATCATAGGTGTTAAAGTACAGCTGAACCATGAGACTCTTTCTGCCTTACTAGTACCCAAGGAGGGTCAGGCCAGTCCTACCCCGGTTGAATTTATGGATACCCATCCTTTTGCATAGCTCCTGTTTAAAAGCAGAAAATAAGTCACAAAGTTTAACTTAAGGAGGAAGTTAGTTCCAGAGAAGTGGTTAGTGCGCTGTCTGACAAATCTGTCCCTTCAACTTGTCTTTTTATTTTTGGAGTATATTTAGATCCTTGACTCTAGTATTAGCTGGACTGTTTGATTTATGGAAGTATAAGAATTCTTGTACTACTGTATCCCTCATAGCCCGTTAGTTAGTAAAGATCTCAAAGTACAGCTTAATACCTCGGCCATAACAGAGTATGAATAAATAATTATTAATTTGAAGATTTAGTTTATATTTTTTCACTTATATTGTGTTCTCTTGGTACATTTAGGTAAGCCTGGCTGTGATATATTATTTTGCTGCCAAGTATTATTTTGTATGCCACTATGCTTTTGGAAATATTTGACTTTGCGCATTATATTTGTTTTATTGTTCATCTATTTCATCTTTCTTTATATGGCACATGTATATTACTAAATTTATTTAGTGTATGCCTTCATATTACATGTTTTTGGAATACTTCTATCATATTGATTAAGAAAACACAATCAGTAAAAAAAAAAAAAAAATTTACTGTATTATCCTGTTCCCACCACTAGACGGGGATATTTGCTTATGTATAACCCCTTAATGTTTTTATCCAAAACTATCATTTGTTTTTTTCTTCACGTTTTGCAAGTATGGTACGATGTTACATTGTAATGTTTGTGTTTTGATTGTCCACATCAGAATGCTTTGAGAAATTTAATATTGATTTGGAAGTATCTTGATAAAGGTTTTCAGTCTTCCCCAGATTTGTTTTCGTACATGTTAGAGCTCATATTTGGGTGTCATGTATATTTTTTCCTAAGAAACTATTTAATTGTTTTTATACCACAAAATATTTTTGAAATCCCTTTATGTTTGCAAGTGTTTCTATTTTAAAGACATGCTTAATGTTTTCAGGTTAGGGGGTTAAGCATGTAGCTCTTATTCAAGCATTTAGTAAACCTGTCAGTTTCACTGCACCATTGGAGAGACCAGTTAGGAGAGACTACTCTCCGTTGTTTTTTTTGTGTTCTTCCAATTATTTACTTGCTGGAATGATTTTGTTTTATCCCTGATGTGATTTTGTGTAGTACACACACACAAAGTATATACTTGCATAGAGATGTAAGTGTGTGATGCACACAAGCACACACAGCATGCATGTGTCTTTGTGGGTTCCAAAGTGGTGACCATTAACATTGCTTAGTGATAAAGTTTAATTCTCAGCAGGGGTGCCTTCTATGTGAAGTCTGAATGTCCTTATTGGTCTTCAGTGGATGATCTGGTTCCCTTCTACATCTCAAAGACATTCCGTAGGTAATTTGGTGTTCCTGTTAAGTTACCCACAAGTGTGCGTGTGTGTGTGTGTATGTGCGTATGAGTGTGCGTGTGCACGCGCACATGTATTTGTGTGTGTGTGTGTGTGTGTGTGTGTGTGTGTGTGTGTGTGTGTGTGTGTGTGGCTGGCTGGCTGGCTGGCTGACCTGTGACCCCAAAGTGGACTGAGTGGGTTATCCTAGAATTTGTTTGTGCACAGACATGTATATGTGCATGTATGCATGTGTGTGAATATAATTATACAGTAGTTCTTAAAAGTGTGTAAGTATCAAAACACAGAACCTCGATATCCGCACTTCAAAAACATGTTTACCAAAACGAGAAAAGTATTGAATTTCAAGCAATTGAAAAAGAAAAACAAATGTTTCACTTTTGCAATCACTGAACCAAAACCCTAACACTAAGTTCATACCAAATTTGTCTGAAGAGTGACAGTGGTAGTGTTAGGAAAAGGGGTTTTCTTAAGGTAAGTTGTACAGCTGGGATTAAGGTCAAGGTTAGGGTTAGCGATGCACACATTAGTAAGGTGGGGAGGGGCGGGGTGATGGTCCACTATTTCCTTTGACACCGTTGGCTGTGACAGTTCCAGTTTCAAGTCTTCCCTCCACTTCACGTTACACAGATTTCCACATTTTCTGCATAGCTTTCATTTTCCCCAGCTACTTCATCAGGCTGCAACCATTTTTGTTTACTTTATATCCATCTTGTAGATCTACTAGTCTTTTACATTTTTATTGTAGTAGTAGTAGTACTATTTCTGTCTCTTCTAATTTTTCCATCATTTCCTTTACCTTGTAGATGTTCTTCGTGTTTCACTGTTGCAGTCATCACATTTGGGTTATCCTGCCAAGAGTAGCCCTCAGTCGGCCCGAATACCAGAGGCCTAGTATTTGTGCATCGTTTGCTGTTGCTCCAGGACTAATGTCAGGTTGTCAGTGGTATAAAATCAGGTAGCCGACGCCATTACATCAGTCTTTCTTGCTGAGGAGCCCGAAGCAGAAGCAGTTTGCACGAGTGCTGGTCGGGCGCTACCTGAGTTTTCGTTTCCAAATTGAAGCTGAAGTCTTCTAAAGCTAAGTACTCCATTGGGGATCCTTTTTTCTTGCTCTAACCAATGTCAGAAAAAGTTAACAATTGTCTCGCCTGTGGAAAGCAAATACCACTCCGAGACTTCCATTCTTACTGCTTCACCTGTTCAGGCCCAGACCACAACGTCCCTCACTGTTGCTTTTGTGCTTTGTTCAACGCCAGAGCTATACGTTGTTCAGCCCTTATTGTAGCTAGATATTTTTGCTCTCAGTCCTCGAATTCCAATATGGCTTCAGTAAACCATCCGACTACCGATCTTCCGAAAAAACGTAAAGATAAAGACAGAGACAGACCGCACAGGTCCAAAACTGCCGACGATGCTTCCGTTAAGCTAGTCGTCAGTTTTCCGGTCCTCAGTGAGGTGCTTTCACAGCCCCTGATGCCGGCTTCTCTGGATTTGCAGGCTGCTACTGAGACCCTTTCGGAGTCCAGTGTGCCACGAGACTCTTCTTCGACTAAGGATTCTGCGGATGTCTCTACCTTGGATGGGTCCGGAGCCGCTGAGCAGGCACCGGCTTCCAAGGAAGTACTTTGCACTACTGATAATCGACACAAACCAAAAACTTCTTTCGCATCTTCAGTTCTTTCTAAAACTACCGAGTTTCTAACGCCCAGGGTACGAACTACGCCCATAAAAAGGCAACCCAAGCTCAAGCACCTGCTTCCTTGCCTCAATCTGAAATGCTTAAAATGGCGGAAGACATTATTATGCTTATTAGGGGAAGCCAGGCTACTCCTTCCAAAAGAAAAAGAGACTTGTCCACAGTAGTGTTATCTGAACAGGAGTCCAATGACTCTGATGCTTCTGAATATGAAGACATGCAACCCCTTTCTGCTTATGAGGATTCTGACGCAGAGGAATCCATTCCTTCTGCCTCTCCACCCGAGGATTTTTCTTTTGGTGAAACCCTCCATACTTTAATGGAGCATTTCCAATGGGAATGTCAAGACTAATCTCAGTGAAAAAGAGACTCGGGGAATTCTTAGATTTACCACAGCACAGACCTTTGGCCATTCCTCTTGTCCCAGATGTTGTGAATGATGTTTTTATGGAATCCAGTTTGACTCCTGACACCCTTACTTCCTGCTCCCAGGAAACCTGACAGGTACTACAGAGTCCCAGACTCTCACAAATTTCTTTTCAAAAATCCTACTGCTGACCGAGAGGTCCTCTCTCAAGGACCTAAAGGAATTAAAGCAACCTCAGCTAAGAATCCCACCCCCTCAGACAGGGATTCCCGAGCTTTAGACAGATGTGGTAAAAAAGTATACACCTCTGCTACTCTTGCTATTAGAGCATTAAATTGTCAGTTCCACATGCTGAAATATCAGCAGCATACCATGGAACTCCTCAAACAAAAAATCTTCCTTTCCTGCTTGTGCAAAAAATAAAGAATTACAAGAGCTTATGCATTCTGCAAGTCAGGTTACTAAGCACACCTTGCAATGTGGCTTTGACGCCCTAGAAGCATCTTGCAGTGCCGCTGTCACTGGTTCTGTCCTTAGAAGGCATGCTTGGCTTAAAAAACAGACCTTGCTAGACCATGTCAAATCCAAATTATTGGACGCACCATTGAATAAAGACAATTTGTTTGGCACCAAGGCAGAAGAAGTCTTAAAAGAGATGGAAGAAAAAGCTAAATCTATACAGACAGTTAAAGATTTTTACAGGTCCAGCCTCCGAGGTTCAGTAGCATTGCCCTCCAAGCAGTGGTCCTTTCCTACCCTCTCCAGGCCAGGCCAGCTCAGCACAGACCTAGGGGAAGCAGACCCCTCCAGACAGCAGCCCCTGGGAATGCAGAGATCTAAGAAATGGAGTTCCTCCCCCTCAAAAACAGGGAGTGCTAAGCCACCCCCTTATGGTAAGAACTCACAATGACTTTACACCTCCACCCCTTACCTCTGCCCACCTGCTTGTGTCCCTAGGAGGAAAATTCTTCTTCCATGCAAGTAACTGGGCCTCTATTACCAATGACCGATGGGTCCTCAACATAGTGTCCCAGGGATACAAATTTTATTTCCACACACTGCCAACCCCAAAGGGGTTGCCAGATCTTCCTCTAAACCAGTGGGCAGAGGCCAGAAAGCAAGTCCTTTCCCTGCTCTCCATGAGGGCAATACAGCATGTCCCTGCAGACCAGATAGGCCAAGGTTTCTATTCCAGACTTTTCCTGGTACCCAGAAAAGAGGGCACCTGGCGCCCAATCCTCGATCTATCAATTCTAAACACCTTTCTGGTGATACCAAAATTCCAAATGCTCACCCTCCAGCAGCTTCTTCCTATGCTTTCCTAGGATGCTAGACCTAAAAGAGGCCTATCTACACATCCCAGTCAGGGAATCTTGCAGGAAATATCTATGATGATCATCGTGTTTCACTGTTGATGTCCTAACCAATGGGTTATCCGGCTACCGGTAGCCCTTGATCGGCCTTAATACCAAAGGTAAGAAATATGACATTGGCTGTCAGTTGTAAAGGATGTCAGGATGTCTGATACAAAAGGAGGCAACCGACATCACTTCCTCAGTCTTCCTTGCCACAGAGCCCGAAGCAGAAGCATTTCTTGCACGAGTGCCGGTCAGCAATTTACCTTTTTTGGTTTCCGACTACAAAGTTGAAGTCAACTACAGCTAAGTACCCTGTTGGGGATCCTCTTTTTTTGCCTTAATGAATGTCAGAAAAGGTTAATAATTGTCTTACCTGTGGAAAGCAGATTCCCCATAGAGATTTTCATTCCTAGTGCATTATTTGTTTAGGCCTTGATCATGACATTCCTAATTGTGACCTCTGTGCCTCCTTTAATCCACGTACTATTTGTCGTCAGGCTAAGCTTTTAACTAAACATTTTGGAGTTTGGCCTAAGTTTGTCAGTATGGCATCCGCTGGTCTTTTAGGCTTCGGATATCTCGAAGAAATGTAAGGATAAGGACCGCAACTGGCTGCTAGCCAGTGAGGTGCCTTTGCAGCCCCTGCAGTCTGCGGATTTTCAACCAAAGGCCTTGGTTGAGACCATTTCAGAGTCCCCCAGGCCTCCGGCCTCCATTTTGCCTTCTGACCTTTCACCTGTCGCCTCTTCAGCTGGATCCGGAGCCGCTAAGCTGACTCCGGTGTCCGAGGCCTCCGTTCTTCGTTCAGACAGCAAGCTCATACCGACGACCTCTACTGCATCTTCGGTGGTTGCCAGGCCTCCCGAGTCCTTCAGACTTGCAGGTAAATCTTCCAGTCATAAGCCTGTGAAAAAGCAGGCTCCAGTTTCTTCTCGTTCCCCTCAATCTCTAATGGTTAAAATGGCTAATGACCTTTTGACTCTTATTAGGGGTTCACAACCTCCTCCTTCTAAAAGGAGTAGGGATGTTTCTCCTGAGGCTTTTTCTTTTTCTGGTTCTGATTCTTCTAGCATTTCTGCTGATGAAGAGGAAGTTTCTCAGGCTTTTTCTCCTTTTGAGGATTCAGATGCAGAGAAGTCCATCCCTTCTGCTTCTCCCCCAGAGGATTTCTCTGTTGGTGATACTTTGAATACTCTCAGAGAGCATTTTAAATGGGAAAGTCAGGATTATTCCCAATCTAAGAAAAGGATTAGGGAGTTTTTGGATTTACCTCAGCATAAGCCTCTGGTTATTCCCTCAGTGTTGGAAATGGTTGATGATGTTTTTCTGGAAAATTCCTTGACTCCAAATTCAGTTCCTCCTACTCCCAGGAAACCTGACAGATACTATAGAGTCCCTGATTCTCATCTCTTTCTTTTCAGGAATCCGTTGGCTGATCCAGAGGTTATTTCTCAAGGTCCTAAAGGAGTTAAGGCCACTGTTACCAAAAATCCTGTTCCCTCTGACAGGGAATCTAGGAACCTAGATAGGTGGGGTAAAAAAGTTTATACCTCTGTCACTCTTACTGTTAGATCTACTAATTGTCTTTTTCATATGCTGAACTACCAGCAGCACACCTTGGAGGCTATTAAGTCTAGGATAGCAAGTGAGCTTCTGTTGGCAGAGAGTAAGGATATGCAAAATTTGTTGAATTTGCCAGTCTTGTCAATAAGCATTCTTTACATTGTGGTTTTGACATTCTAGAAGCCTCCTGAGGGGCTACAGCTACTGGATCTGTTATTAGAAGTCACGCTTGGCTCAGGGAACAGCCCCTTCCAGAGCCTGTCAAGGCTAAGCTGTTAGATGTACCTTTGCATAAGGACAACCTTTTTGGCAGCAAAGCAGAGGAAGTGCTCAAGAAGATGGAGGATAAGGCCCAAGTCTATGCAAACTGTTAAGGATTTTCTGCAAGTTCAACCTCCTTGCTTTAGCAGGAATTACCCTTCTAAGAGTTGGAGGTTTCCTAATGCCAGCACACAGAACCATTCTAGGACTAGAGATAACAAATCTTCTATGGGGCAGGTGGCTACCCCTCGGAGGTCTAAGCATTGGCAGGCTTCCACTTCCAAGGCAGGAAGTTCTAAGTTACCTGCATCTCAATCTAAGCACTCTCAATGACTTTTTCCAACTTCTGCCTGTTTTTGCCTGCCGGGAGAGTCCTTTAGGGGGAAGGGTTGGCCCTTTTTACAAATGTCTGGGCCACTATTACGGCAACAAATGGGTACTCAGAAATTTCTCCCTAGGGCACAAGTTTTCTTTCCTCACCTTTCCAGTTTCCAAAGGATTACCTAGATGTTCCTCCAAACCAAATGGCAGAATTAGAAAAACAAATTTTGTCTCTGTTTCATTTGGGAGCAATAGAAGCAGTTCCTGCTTAGCAGGAAGGCTAGGGTTTCTATTCCAGACTTTTCCTAGTTCCAAAAAAAGAAGGCATCTGGCATCCTATCCTAGATCTATCCATTCTGAACTCTTTCTTGGTAATTCCAAAGTTCAAAATGCTCATTCTGCATCAGTTGCTGCCAATGTTAGAAAAGGATTCCTGGCTGGTAACCTTGGATCTCAAAGAAGATTATCTGCACATCCCTATCAGGGAAAGCTGCAGGCAATACCTTTGTTTCAGGGTGGGCAAGCAACATTATTAATTCTCTACACTGCCCTTTGGCTTATCTACTGCTCCCAGAGTTTTCACAAAGTGCCTGGCTCCAGTCATTGCTTTTTGCAGGCAGAAGAAAATTCAGATTTATCCATACTTGGACGACTGTCTAATTCAAGCAAATTCTCAGGAACACCTGTTAAAGGATCTAGAATTTCTAAAGACTCTTCTCTCTTCCCTGGGTTACACTCTCAATGAGGAAAAATCAAAAATGGTGTCATCCAAGGAGATAACATTTCTGGGAGCGAGTCTGAACACAGCCGCCCAGATGATATATCTCACCCAGGAGAAGCAGACAACTCTTTCAGTTTACGTCAAGGACTTGGCAAGCCTGTCCCAGCTCCCTGAAAGGAAATACTTGCAAGATCTGAGATACATGGCCTCTTTCATTCTCATGATTCCATATGCAAGACTGCATATGAGGAAATTGCAATGGTACCTCAAGAACATTTGGTGTCAACACACACAGGACCTGAATATGATGATTCCTCTGCTTCCATCTCTGCAGACAGAGTTTCTGTGGTGAGCAACAGCCTGTCTACAAAACAAAGGCATGCCTTTTCGCACACCTCCTGCAACTCAAGTTCTTACCACAGACGTATCGGGCTAAGCCTGGGGAGCTCACCTGGATGGCAGATGCATACAGGGACGTTGGAATGCCTAGCAGATGCACCTGCACATAAACCTAAAGGAGTTGATGGCAGTTCAGCCAGCCTTACTAGCTTTCAAGCATCTTCTTTCTCCAGGAACTCTGCTTGTCAGAACAGACAACACCACAGTCATGTGGTACATCAACAAGCAGGGAGGGACTCATTCTTACCCCCTGTGCAGGCAGAGCATGAATCTCTGGTCCAAAGCAGCATCCCTGGGCCTGCATCTCCTAAATCAGTTTCTTCCAGGAAGGCTCAGTGTTTTGGCAGACCAGTTGAGCAGACAAACCCTGGATCCTCACGAGTGGCAGCTGAACAGAGCAGTCTTTTACAGCATCATTCAACGTTGGGGCACACCTCAGGTGGATCTCTTCTCCTCCGAGACAACCATCTTCTACCTCTTTTTTGCACCAGACAGCATCACAGCAGAGCCTGGAAAGTGGATGCTCTGTCCTTCCCTTGGATGCTGCTGTCAGTTTATGCCTTCCCTCCTCTTCCTCTTCTTCCCAGAGTATTATTGAAGATCAGGGACGAACGACCAAGGACTGTTCTCATAACTCCGGACTGGGCCAGACAGCATTGGTATCCACTGCTTCGCAGTCTCTCCCAATTTCCTCCTTGGCATCTTCCTCTGAAGCCAGATCTTTTGGTTCAAGAAGGGGGAAACATTCTTCATCCTCATCTTCAGTCTCTCCATTTAGCAGCATGGCTCATTGTATGACTCCATCCTTTTCTTCTTCCCTTTCCCAGCAGGTAATTGAAGTGCTGAGGGAGGCCAGGAAGCCTAGCACTAGGAAGTCCTACGCTGGCAAATGGGAAAGATTCTCTCATTGGATGCAGGCTAGAGAGGAATCTTCTTTTCAGCCTACCCTTCCTTTGATCCCCGAATACGTGGCTGATTTGCTTCAGGGTGGTCTTTCTTTTTCCTCTGTCAAGATTCAAGATCCATGCTTCAGCCATTTCTGCTCATTGTTCTTTTGAGCAACCCATTTTTTCTCATCCCCTGATGAAAATGTTTCTCAGAGGTGCTTGCAACTTAAAACCTCCCAGAAGGGCACCTACTCCAGATCTTAATTTTGTTCTAGAGAAACTCACTCTTCCTACTTTTGAGCCAGCTGCCACTGCGGATTTAAAGTTTCTCTCTTGGAAGACTGCCTTCCTTTTGGCTGTACCTTCAGCAATGAGGGTTTCGGAGCTGCAAGCTTTGATGGCTGTGGAGCCTTTTCTCATTTTCCATGTAGATAGGGTCTGTCTGAGAACCAATCCCTCCTTTATGCCTAAGGTGGTTTCTAGCCTGACTCTTAATCAGTCCATACACCTTCCTACCTTCTTTCCTAATAATCGAAATAAAGGTGAAATGATCCTACATTCTCTTGATGTGCACAGACAGCTCAGGTTTTACCTGGACAGGACTAAAGACCTTTGGAAATCAGCACAGTTATTGGTCAGTTTTGCCCCTGGAGCCCAGGGCAAGACTATTTCTAAGCAAACCATTTCTAAATGGTTTGCACATTGCATTACTTTCTGTTATTCCTTTCATGGCAAGGTTCCTACTCAAGGGGTTAGGACCCACTCAACTAGAGCAGCTTCCACTTCTGCAGCCTTTTTAAGGGGTGTCCCTACTAACGATATTTTGGAGGCCGCCACATGGTCTTCTGTTCACAATTTCACAAAGCATTATAATTTGCCTTTGTTTTCAAGAGCCAGGGCAGGGTTTGGCACTGCTGTTCTGCAGGGCATCATCTCTAATCCCTGATTCTGTTGGTTCCTCCTCCCTTTCCTCTGGGCTTTGGTAATCACCCCATTGGTTAGGACTGCAACAGTGAAATACGATGAACACAGTACAGTTGTGTACACTACCATGAATGTAGATGTTCAAGTGTATTCACTGTTGCAGTCCTGGTTTCCCTCCCTCCTTCCCCCTTTTTGGTCCTCTCCTATTCTCTTTTCCTAAGGTAGAGGCTAAATTTGGTATTATTTGCCAAAATTGCTTTTGGTTTAAGCCAGAAAGGGGGCTTCTGACTGTTATAGCAAGAAAAACTGAGGAAGTGACGTCTGCTGCCTCCTTTTGTATCGGACGTCCTGACGTCCTTTACAACCGACAGCCGGTGTCATATTTACTTACCTTTGGTATTCTGGCCGATCGAGGGTTACCGGGAGCCGGATAACCCATTGGTTAGGACTGCAACAGTGAATACACTCGAGCATGTACATTCATGGCAAGTGTACACAACTGTACTTTTCAGGGCAGGATCTATGCACGTTCAGTTCTTTGCACTTCCCTTTGGTTTATCCACTGCTCCCAGAGTTTTCACAAAATGCCTGGCTGCAGCCATTGATTTTTGCAGACAAAGAAATATTCAAATTTACCCCTACTTAGATGATTGCCTGATTCAGGCAGATAGTCAGGAAAAGCTGTTACAGCACCTGACCTTTGTAAAGGACCTACTGACCTCCCTGAGGAATACTATCAACAAAAAGAAATCAAAACTAGTCCCCACACAAAAAATTGTATTCCTGGGAGCTAGCCTGGACACAGCATCCCAGATGGCATTCCTTACTCTAGAAAAACAAGCCTACCTTGACAGGCTGCTTCTCTCAACTAGCCAACAGAACCCAGTTGTCCGCAAGGAAAATCCTGCCTGCCAGCTGTGGGGTTCATGACCTTTTGCATTCTACTAATTCTGTATTGCAGACTGCATATGAGGAAACTACAGTGGTACCTAAAAAGCCATTGGTGTCAACACTCAAGACCCGGAAACTATCATACCAATAATGCCTTCTCTAAGGAAAGATTTTCTTTGGGGTCAGCAGCATGCATCCACAACAAGGGACTTCCCTTCTTACAACCCTGTGCTGCCCAGACCCTCACCACAGCCTGGGGTGCACAACTGGATGGCAGGTGCATTCAGGGCCATTGGAGCCCAAATCAAGTACATCTGCACATCAACCAAAAAGAGATGCTAGCTGTTCAGCACGCCCTGACAACTTTCAGACCCCTAATCTCCCTGGGGCCTCTACTGATCACAACACCACAATGATGTGGTATATCAACAAACAGGGAGGGACTCACTTTTATCCTCTCTGCAGGCTCACCGTGACCCTTTGGCACATGACCTCAGACATGCAACTACACCTGCTAGCACAATTCCTGCCAGGATCCCTAAAATGTCTGGCACACAACTTAAGCAGAAACCTGCTAGACCCACACGAGTGGCAGCTAGATCACAGAAACTTCACCCTTGTAACCCAGAAATGGGGCACCCCGAAGGTGGACCTCTTTGCCTCCCACTCCAATCATCAGCTCAGCAAATTCTGCACCAGGGAACCTCACAGCAAGGCCTGGAAAGTGGATGCTCTAGCCTTCCAATGGGTAAACTTCTCGGTCTCTGCATTTACCCCTCTACCACTCATTTCAAGGATACTGCTAAAAATAAGGGAGGAAAAACCAAGGGCTATCCTAATTGCCCCAGACTGGCCATGCCAGCACTGGTACCCACTGTTGTGCAGCCTGTCACCCCTGCCACCATGGCACCTACCTCAGATCCCAACACTCCTGACCCAGAGGAATGGAGAACTCATGCATCCCCAATTGCAGACCCTCAACCTGGCAGCCTGGCTTAGTCACTGACCTCTCCTCAAGCTGCCAGCCTAAGCAAACAAGTCCTAGATGTTATACGTGAGGCCAGATGCCCCAGCACTAGAAAATCTTATGCTGACACATGGAAAAGGTTTTGCACCTGGATACAGGCTAAGGAAGCTGGAACAGCACAAACCTCCCTACCGCTCATCCTGGATTACCTAGCAGACTTACTACACAGGGGTCTGTCCTTCTCTTCTATTAAAATTCATGTCTCTGTCATCTCTGCTTATTACAGCACAGAGCCACCTCTCTTCTCACACCCTCTCATCAAACAGTTCCTAAGAGGGGCTTAAAAACTTAAGGCCACCCAGAAGAGCTCCTACCCCAGCTTGGGACCTTAATTTTGTGTTGGAAAAGCTCACCCTCCCCCCCTTTGAACCTGCAGCTTCAGCAGAGTTAAAATTCCTGTCTTGGAAGATGGCCTTGCTTCTGGCCATCACTTCAGCTGGAAGAGTATCAGAACTACAAGCACTCGTGGCTGTAGAGCCCTTCATCATTTTCCATGCTGACAGGGTCTCGCTCAGGACTAACCCATCCTTCATGCCTAAAGTGGTGTCCAGTGTGGCTCTCAACCAATACATTCATTTGCCCAGCATTTTCCCTAACCCACAAAACAAGGGGGAAAGGTTTCTGCACTATCTAGATGTGCACAGACAGCTCAGATTCTATCTGGATAGGACTAAATCTTTTAGAAAAACTGATCAATTGCTAGTCAGCTTCGCAGCAGTGGCAGAGGGCAAGGCCATATCCAAACAAACAATCTCCAAATAGATAGCACACTGCATCCATTTCTGCTACAAACAGCACGGGAAACCACCCAAAAAAAGGGGGTCAGGACACATTCCACCAGGGCAACTTCCACCGCTGCAGTTTTTCTCAGAGGGGTCCCCACCAGGGACATCCTGGAGGCTGCAACATGGACTTCTGTTCATACCTTCACCAAGCATTACCACCTGCCTATCTTCTCCAAATCCAGGGCAGGCTTTGCCATTGCAATCTTGCAGAGCATCTTATCCAGCCCCCAGTCTTCTTGACTGCCTCCACCCTTTTCTTCAGCTTTAGGAATCAACCCAAATGTGATGACTGCAACAGTAAAACACGAAGAACATAGTACAGTTGTGTACACTTACCATAAATGTAGATGTTCGAGTGTATTCACTGTTGTGGTCCTGGTTCCCCCCTCCATCCCCTTTGTCTCTCTCTCTCTCCCTCTCTCCTTATAGGGAATTTTTGGTATTTACTTTCTGCTGGTGATGTTCTTCCACCATAACCTAGCTCCCTGTTTGGGGGCTCCTGACAGGGCAAGAAAAACTGATGTAATGGCATTGGCTGCCTGATTTTATACCACTGACGACCTGATGTCAGTCCTGGAGCGACAGCAACCAATGCAGAAATACCAAGTCTCTGGTGTTTGGGCTGACTGAGGGCTACCCCTGGCAGGATAACCCAAATGTGATGACTGCAACAGTGAATACACTCGAACATCTACATTTATGCTAAGTGTACACAACTGTACTTTTTTGGGCATCAGTATTACAGCTATTGAAGATTAAAAGACATTATGTAAATGTTCTGCATATCTCAGTCTTTCCTTAATTACGCATAGCAAACCCATACATAATAAGTATATATTTACTTAGTGTTCATGTGTCTGTATAGTAACATTTAGTACTCTATGTATAGCTAGTCTTCTTGTTGCTTACTTATGATTTCTTGTTGTTTGCTGTCCTGGAGCCTAGGTTGTGGATGAAAAGGGTATTTGTACCAGCCCAGCAACCCATTTGGCAAATTAGAGCAAATAAAAATAAATTTGCTTTTTAACTTTCTTTCAGATAACACGTGAGTTGGTGAAATTGCATCCTTCATCCTTGCAGTAGAGTATTTCTGTATCTGAGAGTTCTGCATGAGATTCTTTGTTTGCATAGTTCCCTATACTTGTTCATTTGACCACTGATAATGTAAGTGTAAACTGAATAAATATTGTATGTTTGAATTTTCATTCACGTTGAAATCTTCAGAATTCCAGAGGTTTTTTTTTGTTTTTTGTTTTTTTGCATATCACTGTTATATAAAACAGCATTATGTGTCCCTGGCTCAAGAATATCCACTTAATACACCAGTCATGCCTTGCATTCCATTGTGCATGTCAGTTTGATTATATCAAAGTACTTAGAGTAATAATTTATGAAACTGATGTATTCATTCTATTCTCTCCAACTGTGGTACTTAGAGGCTTAAGTCAATTTGGCACCAGACTTTCCCCAGAACTCCAACTCCTTCCCCAATCCCATAACATGTTGCACTTTTTTTCTAGTTCCAGATCTCTGTTGTCACTTTGGTTAGCAACAAAAGGTGTCTTGAATCCTATATTTTCCCAGTCTTTTTTTTTTCAGGAATTCACACTCTTTTTTGATGCATTTTGCTGGTGGACATTGGGATCCTATTAATTTCATCCATCCATCCTATCCTGACTGATTATTGTTCCAGCATCAGGCTCATACAGTTTTTCCTTCCTACAATGCACATCTGTGCAGCTTGCTGCCACAGATCTTGTTTGCTGCACAACAACTAATTTAGCTTGTAATCATATAATTTTTAGTGATTATTACACTAGAGCCCCTTGTTATAGTTTGCCCAGTTTCTTCTTTTAGGTTTTATTTTTAGTAGTTTGGTGGCCTACCAATATCCTTGGCTAATAAGTTTAAAAATAATTCAAAACCAGTATCTTTATATTTAGATATGTGTATATATAAGATTACCTTCTGTGCAGTTGTTCTTGTTGCAGTATTGTCTTTTTCCTAGCAGTACTTGCTGCTTGACTAACCACAAAATTCCCCCTAAGACAGCCATGGGTTATGTTTGGTGTGCCAGGGGCTGGAACACTTATCGGCAAACTGTTGTATTTATAAGGATTTCGGTTCTCACTCTTTGTCTGACAGAAGGAATAAGCTTATTTTGAAAGAGTTGCTGACTCCAGATTCTGTGGCAGACAAACCGGTGAAAGAAAGGCTAAAGAAAGCAAAAAGAGGCCAATGATGTAGCTGCTTCATTGGCTCCAAAACTAAGCAGGTTGGAGTTGGCTCCCTCTTCCACATTGCTCAAGCCTTCATCTTTGGCTCCAACAGCCTCACAGCCAATTGTGGTCCTTGACATGTCACCCAAGCGAATTGTTAGCCAGATATCCACCAAGAGGGAACAATCTCACTTGTCTTCTTTGCCACCCATACCCCTACAGTCCTCATTGTGCTCTTCTGTGTCCTTCCGGAGTACTTCAGGTTTAGATTATGAATGAATGATATGAAGGTCTTCCTAAAAACTGAGATTCAGATATATGCCAGTCCATCTCAAAAATGGATTGGCCTGCCCCTTCCTATCTTATCTTTGCCTTTTCCTCGGTCCATGTTTCGGCACCAGTGGCTTTAGAGTTAACAAGTCACCTTAAGCTTGTCCCTTTCAGATCAACCAATCCTTTGAGTTCATAAAACGAAAAAAACACTGCTACAGCTGAATTCACACACAGTCTTCTTTATTAAGCAATTCCACATGTTTAGATTGAGCGCTTTCTTCCCTCTAGCAAGGGATTTCATCAGAATCTATTTCTCCCACTGATTTCTCCCCTTAAATACTCCATTACAATCATAATAAAATAATGACATCATCCAATTTATCAATTAATTAAAATACAAAATGCTTGTATTTAAAATACTGTATAAAAAATGCTTAAAACATTGTGTTAAAATAAATTGCAATTCACTGAAATGCTTTATATATGAAAAACCTTATATGTAAACATTTTTTATTACAGCCACTTCCTACTTAGTGTTTATTTCATAGACTCTACCTTTTTGTAAAGCAAAGGCTTGATTGATATTATATCATTTAGCCCAGGGGTTTGGCTTGCTTGTAACTTGATTTGCCACCTTACTACTCTTTCTTCTATGTGGCTTCTAAAATTCCCACCCCTAGGATTTTGTAACACTCTTTCTAAAATTCCAAACCTAAATTCAGAACCATTAGGGCAAACTGTAGAATGCTTATACAAGGCATTATTCATATTTTTAGTAGATATTTGGTATGTATGTTCATATATCCTGTCCCTTAATTGTATCTCTGTTTTACCAACATAAAAACTGGGACAGGATTTACACATAGCCAAATAAACCACCCCTGTAGTCTGACAATTTCCCCCCTCAAATCTCACCTTGGTCCGTAAGGAGTTAGTAATAGTAAAATTCTCTTCAGTATAAATATATTTACATTGGGAACAACTCCCACACCTTAAGGTACCATACCTTCCCTTATTCCTTGGAACACCTTCAAAAGACTTTTTTAAGTTAGGTCCTATTTTATAAACAAAATTTGGTTTAGGGCCCCCAATAGCCCATAACGTCGGGTTATTTCTTAGTATAACCCAGTTTTTATTCACTATTTTTTCCACCTCATGTGATTTACCTCCAAAAGGAACAACCGTAGCTCTTTCAAATCCTTTATTTTCTTCCCCACTCATGTATTTGCTTTCTCTTAGAGCACTTATGTTTCCTAATAGTGGCTTATACTTTTTCCCCCACTCATTCCTTACATGCCTAACATGTCCGTCTATTATTTTAGTTGGGTACCCCCTTTCTTGAAATAATTTAGCTGTTACCAGTAATTCTTCATCAACATCTTCTTCGTTAGATGTCATCCTGGCTATCCTAAACAATTGTCCTTTAATAATATTTTTTTGTTTTACTGGATGATTACTGGTATATTGTAAATATGAATTATTAAAGGACGGTTTCCTATATACCTTAGATTTAAAAGAAATATTGTCCTTTTGGATGTATGTATCTAGATAATTTATACCATTCTCTTTATATTCATATGTGAATCTCAGAAACTCTGTACTTTCATTAAGGTATTTAACCAAATCTTGAATCTTGTTTTCTGGGCCCTTCCATAAAATAAAGATATCGTCCAGGAACCTTACATACAAGTTCATGTAC